>NW_028301563.1:24267500-24460000 GCF_042242905.1 Orbicella faveolata
GCAGTGCGAAAACCTAAATTCTACGCTTGCCGCCATTTCAGAAGCCGTAGCTAGGGCGCCGTTTCACACGGATGACGACAGAGACGAAGCTGTATATCTTACCAATCACGCCACGTTTGCCATCCAGTCTTGGAAATGTCATTTGTTACGATTAGCACACCAAGACCAGGCTGGCCTGGATGTCATCGTTGCCTCAGCCAAGAAGCGGTTTTCATTGTAAACGACTGGGCAATGAAGTTCTTGCCGCAGAGGTACCGAGAGTCCCAAGCAGACTGGTGTGGCAAGCGTGGTATATCCTGGGACATATCAGTCGTATACCGACGGGTAGTAGAGGTCCTACAGTGGTAAGGGTTCATCCACGTCATCCAGTCATGTAGCCAGGGAAGCTCTGCAGTCGTAGTCATCATGCACTACGTTCTGACCGCACTTAAGCAGGAGCACCCGGAAATCAACGCGGCCTTTTTTCGTCAGGATAACGCCGGGTGTTACCATTCTTCTCGCACAATCCTGGCGTGTCGACATATGGGAACACGTTGCGGAATTCGGGTGGCACGCATTGATTTTAGCGATCCACAAGGGGGTAAAGGTGCGGCAGATCGATTGGCTGCGTCACATAAATTCCATATCAGGGCATACATAAATGAAGGAAACGACGTGTGCACTGCAAATGACATGAAAATTGTATTGATTTCTCATGGAGGATTGGAGGAAGTCCGAGTGGTTTCCATGGACACCATTGCCGAGACGCAAGACACGGCCCAGACAGTAGCAAGTATCACAAAGCTGAACAACTTTGAGTTTACTTCAACAGATACCGTTACTTGTTGGCGTGCATTTGGTGTCGGTCCTGGTGATGTAATCAAACTGGATGTATCGTCTTTTAGGTCTTTTGGTGAGTAGCCAAATATTGTAGACATAATGTCACGATTTGTTCTACGGACTGACAAACTCTCTCATTTTGCCGTTACTACGGTGTTCTTCACAATTCGACCTTAATAAGATACAATAACGAGTGCGGAAACCTCCCTGATTAATAGTGTTAGGTAGAGAGGGAGTGAGGGATGGGTAATGCATTTCAGTAGTACCTCTTCAACACCTGTTATTACCAATAACAATAACTGCATTGTTACTTGTTCCTAGATTGAAATATAATGTGGATGTGTGTCTCATCATGTTTCAGAACCTAGTCAGAGCGGACTAGTGGCAGCATTTTCCCCGGGAGACTTCAAACCTTTGCGCAACAAGTCGACCAAAGCCACAACTTCTGAAGCCAGCGCGGATTAAATGCAGAATGTCAATCCAGAGGAGAGCAACAAAGTTGCTGGGGTTTATTCATGTCCCCAGGATGGGTGCGTGCGCATCTTTCAACAGGGATCGGCGCTTGAAAAGCACTTGTCTCTCGAGAAATGCACACGGTCCCCTGAGAGACATACTGTGAGAGATCTAGCCAAAATGGGTTACAAGTCAACCCTGGAGGAGGGCGTTGGCGTTTTACCAACCCTAAAAACCTCAACGCTTTCCCAGGATTACCCTATTGCAGATGGCAAGGAGGGATGGGCTCTAAGAGCTGTCAAAAAAAGCTTATCGGTTCAGCGATAAACAAAGGTCCTACCTTTTGGCTAAATTTCGTATCGGCCAAACAACAGGCCGAAAGCTCGATGCGGAGGTCGTTGCTCGTGAAATGCGTCGTGCTCGTGGTGCTGACTGTCTGCGCCTTTTCCAGTCATCAGAACTCCTTACAGCCTCGCAGATCGCCTCTTACTTTTCACATCTTAATGCTGCCGCTCGCCAGCAAGATATGAATGAGTTGGATATCCAGGCATCAGAAGAGGAGACAAATTTCACTGGCGCCAGAGACGTGGCGGCCACAGCAAGCCAGATCCAGCATCCCATTATGTATGACCAGTTCCATCTTTGCTCAATGGTGAAAGGTGACACCTTGAAGATGCTCAAGTTACCAATGCTGCAGCGTGTCTGCGAGGGCCTGGGTCTAGATATATCACAGCCTCCCGTGCGCAGGAGAGCTCCGTACATGGAACTACTAAAGGACATAACACAGAACTGTTCTTGTCAACAATGAACAAACCTTACGATCCACAAGGACTGTACTGAGGCCTGTTTACAAGAAGGGAGGGTACCGTATCAGTAGGGTTATCCTAGCCCGAGTTAACAAGCAAAATCAAATTTTGATTTCAAGCTCTTTATCATCCAGACACCATTTTTTCCTTGATTTTAGAACGCGTTTGAAGGCAAGACTATAAACAATTCTGCTTAAGGATATTTTAGCGACAGTAGCAACAAACATATCGGAAACTTAAGCGCCAAACTAAATATAAACAATTTTGGTGATTAATTGTTGATCGTCAGTGTGTAGAACATATTTTGTTTCATGGAATTGAAATTAAGTTGTTCAGATAGCTGAGTTGTACCTATCCGAGTCTTTACAAGAACAACATATAACCCAGGTGCAAGGGTAACATTCACGCTCAGCTAGGGTTTGTCATCGTAGTGCATTCTGGCTGCCTCATAAGCACGCCGATACAAAACAACAAACTTTCGAGTGCTAGAGAAGTCTTATTGTTAGGATAACTGTGGCATTAGGGTTACCATTCCTTTTTGTTCACAGACCCTTACGACGCCGACCACTCCCCTCTCGCTTGCCGCCAAAAACAATGTGTGAAAAATGGGCAGCAAAAGTTTGGCCACAATTTGTATTTTGCTTGTAAAATACTAAGATAACCGTGACACCTGGAAATAAGCGAGGTTGTATTTGATTTTACAGTATTTGAGAATACTGCTAACTTAAGCTCACTTTTCTGCTAACTCGACTTTTATATTGACAACAGATATAGTTTCCCGTCTCCGCATGCGTGACTCAAAGGAGTGTTGCGTTACTCCGGGTCTCTCGCGTTTCAACAGCAAAACCACCGTCATAAAATGTCAGTTATCCTTGGTGGTAAAGGTTCTTGATTCGAGAAAAATATGGCTTCAGAGGCTGCATGCGGTGTCATTGGGGTAGGTTCGAGCTCTTGGTATGTATTGCGTTCACTTTGGATCTGAATATGAGCTCCGCACGATGAACCGAGTTGTTTGTAAACATTAAGCGGGCGGAATTAATATTTGCTATAATATTGAGCATAAAACTACAAGAGTCACAAGCGAAATTAACCTGTTCAGCTCGTGAAATTTGTCTTATAAAATCATAGATTATACGCTAATAAGGATATAATGCTGTTGTTTTCGTTGCAACTTATTCAGGAACGTTTGCGACAGGTATGTTTGTGTACTCTTGTCCCATGTGAAATCGACAGATTATCTGTTGACAACTGGTTTTCAAATTTTATCATTGCTTTAATTTTTTTTCACTCACAGGCTTTCAATGGTTTCTAAATGACTTATCTAACTTAAGGGATAGATTAGTCGTAAGGTCAAGCCAGAAAATACAAGAGCTTATTTTTTTATTTTCCTTAACCTCTAAGTTCAGCGTCCATTTTGTGTTCAAATTATCTGGTCATCTGTGAGTTGTACATGACAAACAACTTCGTTTTGCAGAGACGGAAGCGCGTTGAGTTCGAGCTTGAGATTTGGAAGGATAACAGCTACAGAACAAAACGTTTAGCCTATAGAGTTAAATTTCGAAAAAACAACATACCAGGAAGGGTTTTACCCACTCAAAATTAGCCAATATTTTACCTCCCGTTAAGCGGTCGTCGCGCGCGATTTTATGATGGCTTGAAAATTCAGAATATTGGAGCATTTGACATACTTGTTACGTTAGACTTAAAGAGGAATAGCTATTCTATACCTGAGTAAACTTTAACAGTAATTGATTAAATTTCAAGACTTAACGAATGCTTCGTCTTTCCGTGTTATTTGGGGCATTCCATTGGGCGGAAAACGCGCTTTGACCTCATTTTCAAACTTTCGAATTTTTTTCGAAAATAAAAAAACTCTGGAACTTAAAATTATGATTTTTGAAAACAGTTCACCAAAGGGTATCTTGAGGCGAGTTATGAACAATGTGCCAAAATAGTCGCTGTCGCAAGACTCTCAATGCTCTCAGGCAGGAGCTCTTAAAACGCTTCTTGTGTAAGATAAATTCGATGTTAAGTCAGCCCAGAAAAAGTGCAAAGTTGATTTGGACATCAAAGAATAGTATAAGAACTTGCAACAAACTCGTCAAAATATCTCACACAAAGACACATGTAAGCGTAATTATGACAAAAACTTAGTTAAAATACCCTTTGAGGACATTGCTGATAGAGACGGACAAGACATGGTTGATATGGACAAGTTATATATCCATATAATTGACACATTAAACTGTTTCTTAATAGTTTCTTAGTAAGATCATCAATTTCGGCGATTGTCACCTTTTAAAACGCTTGTTGTGTAAGATAAATTCGATGTTAAGTCAGCGCGGACACTTTGTGACCCTCTGCCCTAATCTCCTATGTCTCAGGCTAAATATGAGTGGTGTCACAAATGAAAGAGATCCTGCAATTCCGGGATCTCAGAATTTTCTAGATGGAGAATTAACATGGAAAGTATCCTGTAAGAGAGTTTTGTTTTCCCATTTTTATTTTTATTATTCTTGTTTTCTGTAAGGTTGTATCCTATATCAGGAAGGGAACCTCTTAGCACACACTCTTTAATTTCCCTTTTATCGTGCAATTGACACTGATTGTGATTATTTTGTTGGTAGGTACTTGCAAAACAATCAGTTGAAAGACTTACCTGAGGATATTTTCCGCTACAATACCGAGCTGGGAAGGCTGTGAGTAGATCTCTTCGTGTAACTCTAGATTACCGTAACTAAATTCCCAACTAGCCAATCAGAAGCTGTGTCTACTGTCTTGATATCCTGAGACATCAAGTCACTGACCTGATATGGCTACAATATCAGGTCATTTGGCCGAATTTGGGTACGGTAAATACCTAATCGTTCCTTTCTGGTACGCTTTGGCGGCATATCAGGCTGGTTTGGTCTCGCCATGGGTATTTCGGCTAGACTACCTCTCGCAAAAGTACGAACCATGGTTCGGCCAAACTCACCTGGTATGCCGCTGCACGCAATTTAAGAAAGTAAGTCAAAGAATAGTTTGGCAGGTAACAAGTCCGCCTGTTGAACGGCCACTGAACAAGCAACGGCGTGGAGTTCTGTATCCACTGCACTTGAAGATAAATTTAAACCTTTTTTTTATGAACCACTAGATAGACGCGAGAATCCAAACTTTATTTCCAATTAGGAGGACGTCAGCGACGTTTTCTTCCTTTTAAAGTTTCGGTCTTGATAATAAAAATGCCACTCTTGTCTTCGAAGCAGTTTCCAATCGTTTTTCCAAGGTGTACTATCTATATATTTCTTTAATCTCTCGCATTTAATTTGGCGAAACTAAACTCTTTGGCTCTCTTAATTCCGTAATGTGTATTTTCTGTGAAGGTTGGACACATATTACGACGTAGAAAACTAGTAAAGCCCTTCAATTCGAAGAAAAAAACTTGAATAAATCAAGTAAAGACAAGAGAGAATCTACACTGCCTTCTTCGCTTACAAAACCATTGACATTACAAGCCTTTCTATAAACGTAGTCTAGTTCAGGGTCACTGACGCCCTTGACGCCATTTCGGCTGCTAAAGTTAACAGCGCTATTTAGTCAAGTTTTGGTACAAACAAAGTTTACCATGAGGATGTGCAGGTGTGAAACAGTAAATTTAAAGAATAATTTTGTTTCAGTCGGGTGAGGTCAACGTCCAGCGCTCTGATCTACTCTGATTGGTTAAGTGAGAGCAAAGTGTACAGAGCAAACTTAGTCATGCAAAGAAAACTTATGTGTGTAACAGAAACCGTAATGACACAACACTGTTCAATTGTCTTTCCTGTCAAAAGTCGAAACATGTAAAGAACAGACGGAAAATATGCAATACTGATTGAGAAGCCCTTACGATTTCCTTCCATGTATACATTTCCTCTCAGGTCATGATTCGTTGTGGTTGAAAAGGTCCTTTTAAGAGCTAAGAAAATTTCCTTTGGAATGTCACGGGAAAACTTTAAATACCAAGGTCTCTTAATTCGCCGACGAGCTGACAGCCTCCTGTAGATTAAATCCAACCATGTACAGGTCTCGTCTTTTAACTCTGCTCCTGTGTTGAGTGATGACTCACAGAAAATGGTAAAAGGATCTTTCCCTCGAGCACGTTGCTCATAAAGACCTCTTAATCTTTTTGCCTCTTGTTTAACAAAAAATGCGAAATTTTCCCCCAGGTCACTGCATTCTATGAAACAATTGACCGCTGACTCAATAGCTTCTCTGTTTTCTCGCTTACCTCGTCACTAGATTCTTGTAGCTCTTCTGTGTCAATATGAGTCATTTTTTCGATTCATCTTCAAATGGCACAGAAGCCGCCGTTTTGAAATTTGTTTTCAATTTTTATGCGCGCGTCCGTTGATCCGAGATGCAATCACCTCGGCATTTTTGTTGGCGTGTGTGCCCAGGGTGATTGATTGGATACAGAATTTGTGACATTACATTCTTTGTACCTAATCAGCTGCATCTGATCTTGCAACTTTTATGCTCTCTTACAACGACTTTTTATACCAACTGATCGCTAAAATTGAGTTTACTAGTTCAACTAGGTTATCATATGGGGTGCAAGGAATCCGAAAACGTTAATTTTTTAGTGGCAGGTCATATGAAGCGAAAATGACCACATACATTTCTTAGGAAACAGACAACTGCTTAGCCTTCGGCAAAGTAAACATTGGTGAATATCAAGGACTACAAAATAACGGGTTCAAACATCAAAACACAGACGCAATTGTTTGTTTGCATACACGTATGCAGCCGTAGTTTCTTTTTTTTTTTTTTTATTTTCAATTAACTTTATTTAACACTAACAAAACAAAAAAAGCAAAGGAAAAAAAAAAAAAAAAAAAAAACACTACTTACAATGAGAAATACTTACAATACAATGCGACAGCACAACATTTATCTACTACTTACTTGGTTATAGTTACAGTACTTACATTCCAGCAAACTTTTTCCCCTCCCCCTATTTTATGCATATGATATTATTTAGGCACGATTAACCCCTTTTATAATTTTTACAATAACCTTTTTGATTTCTACCGCGCTTTAAAAAAAAAAAAAAGCTGATAATTTCACATTACTTACGCAGTCGTAGCTTTAATAACATCGATTGTAAATCGAATTTTGTTGAATACTAACCCAAACACTTTCACGCGACTCTCAAGAGCAAACTACAAAATTCTTGAAACAAGCGATAGAAACTTAAGTTTCAAGAAACCTAATCAGGATTATTGTGGGAGATTCAGGTCAAGGCCAGTAGACAAACCCAAACATGACTAGTGGTGGGGTTTAGAGCTAAAGTATTATCGATAAACTTTAAGACAAACAATCTCAAGTCACAAAGCTCACTTTGTGGGTAGTCATGCCTTAGAATTACAGGACTAACGAGGGAACTACAAAATAATAAACATTTGGCGATCACGAACGAAAACTCTGAATTCTAAACCAAATTATTGAGCATCATAATACAACCCTAAATATAGCGTTATCTCTAATACGTGCCTACCCGTGGGAGGGAGAGTTTGACGGAATTCAATGCTGAATCAGGTGGAAGGTGTTTATGGCAGAGACCTCATAGGTAAGGCTTATTATCGACATACATATTTAAGAGTGATTTTCTGAGAGTGTCGAGAATCAGAAGACAGTCACGACAAATCGCTTTTTCTTTCATTTCCCCAAAACATACCTTTGCGTTAACCTATTCAAGGAAAAATAGTTTAAAGTTCCAACGATTTATTTTACGGCCAAAATTTAAGGAAGTTCGAAATTTGCATATAATGGCGGTTTTCAGGGCTTAAAATGTTCAGAATTTCACACTTCTTTACGAAAACAGAGTGGGCGTAGAAACAATCTTATGAAAACAAAACTTTGCACAAATATTATTTTATTCTTATACTTTAAAATCGTGTAATAAGTTTCTTGAAGTTTTGTTTGTAGCTTTTTAACGAAGGGTATTTGTACAGCCGCCATTTGTGTCTCCTGGCAAGGGACAAATAAAGGCCAACTTTGACTTGTATAAATGGCCTCTGGTATATATCATTTGGTCAAAATATCTACATTTTAGGAAACCTTGGTTATTGCTTTTTTTCACTCGAAAAGTTATAGCTCTGGGAATTAAAATATTCGCCGTCAGTAAAATAAAATGTTACGACATGTAAGCGAGTTCAATTTTATTCGAATCACAAGGTTAGTCTTTGGAAGTCAACGGTTTAAAACAGGAAACAACGATTCACCGTTACTTACGTTCCTTCTGCTGCTATAGAAACCATTTTAACTTCCCAGTGTCCTTGTGAGCTGTTCTGTAAAATATTTCCAGTAAAACAGCGAGCTTAGACGGCCATAAAATTTGACAAGGTCGACAATGTCGACAATGTTTATATTTGAGATGAGACACTGAATGGCGCACACAGTCCTGGCTGTTTTCATCGTCTTGCTCAGTCGAGAGTCCTTTAAAAATATGATAGAATATACGCTTCAAACCGTAGTAAATTAGTTTCTCATATCCATATGTCTCATGTCGACTCATGAGTAAATAAATCAGTCCCCGAACACTGAATAAACAACTCGAATGACCTCTGAGGTCAGGAGGTCACGTGATATGTCGTTATATTACTTTTCCCCGGTTTCACATTACATACGTAACGCCGTATTTTAGGACGTTCGCACGAAAATTTTCCAGTGGATAGATTTTTTCTTAATTTTTACAGCAGTCAGATAATGAGTTACTTGTGTCAGAAATGCAAAAACAAAATGGGAGTCACCGACTTTGTTTGAGAGATAAAGCATGTAGAAAACTACCTGATTTTGAAAATTCAGCATGGTTTACAGGGGTTATAGTAAAAAATATCGAATGTGAATCAAAGGAGGCAAATGATCTTACTGGATAGCACCATCGCCTCTGGTTTTTAAAACAGCGACTATCCGGGCCAGATCTCCACACATCGTCAGTTACACGGACTAATATAAATAAGCGGCCCTTGGCAGTGAATACGTGATTTAGAGGGCCGTCGATAAAACCAGGAACATTCCGAAATATTGCATAATTATAATAATTATGGGAAAAATATATAAAATTAAATTTTCAAAACTAAAATAAACAAAAATAAACTGGTATCAGCTCGAAAATGAAAAGATGTTGTTGGGGATAGGGGAGTCGGTAGTGAAGGGGTAGGAAGCGTTGGGTTTTCATTCAACTGACTACAGTGAGTGCAGACTTGTAGTGTCGAACAGCTAAAATAAGCCACAAAAGGCAGCCACGAAGGCGAATGACAACAGTACACACAGTACACGTTTCAACACTTCTCTTCCCGCGCTCACACTCTCCCGGATGTATACTTTGACATGTACGACCGCTGTCCTAATATACTACATTCCCTCTCTTTCTTCGCTTAGATAGTTAACCTCGAAAAACAGAAACATTACAAACTTCCAGTTTGTTTATACATTGTAAAAGTTCAGTTCAAATCCAAATGTTCAAGACAAAAGTCACACTAGGCATAAACATAGCCTTTGCAGTTCAGTTCATAAAACAACGTTTTAATGTCACTCGTGCAATAACAGCGAACAATAATATGACAATGCAAATGTCTCTAGTTTTAGTACAGAACATAGTCACTCAGAGCCTTCGGACGGTTCGTAATTCTGCCGGATCTCCTCACAGGCTGCTCAGCTGTAGGTACAGCAGAAGGTACATCTTCTGGTGGTGATTCAGCGGTCGGTACTTGATCCTCTGCCATAGGTGGCGTCTCAAATGGCTTAGGTTCAGTCCGTGGTTCAGCATCCTGTAGCTGCGTTTCCCGTTCTTTTGGATCTGGCATATTGAAGGGCTTAATATGCTGAAGATTGCGTTTGTACTGAACACCTTGTGGTGATCGCAACACCACCTGGTCCCCATAACGAGATATCACCTGATATGGTTCCTTCTCATAGCAGGGTGACAGCTTATTTTCTTTCTTCTTCTCAAGCAGAACACTGTCCCCCTCTCTCACATTTCGGTCTCTGGCGTGGAACCTCTTGTCAACATAGTCCTTGTTAAACTGCTTTCTCTGGGTGTCCCGATCACGGACGGCTTGGTCGCTTACTTCTACTTCCTCCTCTTCAACATTGACTAGCTCAGGCATTTTAGTTGTCAGCTTTCTTCTAAACAGTAACTCGGCAGGACTCTTTCCTGTAGTTGAATGTGGCGTGGACCTGTACGCCAAAAGAAACCTGTTTAGCTCCTCTCTCCAATTCTTTCCTTCTGCATGGGCTGCTCTCATGGACTTTAGAAGCGACCTGTTCTGCCTCTCTACTTCGCCATTAGCTCTTGGCCATAGAGGTGTCGTGTAACGGTGTTCAATCCCCATTTCATTCAGATAATCTTCTATCTCTTTAGACACAAGATTTGAGCCATTGTCGGTACGCAGACCTTTAGGTAGTCCATGTCTTGCAAATTGGGCATCCAAGCAATGAATGATGGTTTTGCTGGAGGTTGTTCGGATAACATCAACTTCCATCCACCGGCTGTAATAATCAACGAGAACTAACAAGTGTTCTCCAGAAGGTAACGGACCCATTAGATCCACAGCTACTTCTTCCCATGGCTGGTTGGGTAATGGTGTTGACTTCAATGGTGGGGGTGGAACGTTCTTGGTAACCATCTGGCACCCGTAACACTCTGCACATCTTCTCTCGGCATCACGATCCATAGCAGGCCACCAGACCTTTGTTCTAAGTCTCTCCTTTGTCTTTACGACTCCCTGGTGCCCCTCGTGTGCCAAACTGACAACTCTCTTGCGAAGTTCTTGGGGTATAACAATTCTTGTTCCCCGTAGAATCACATGACCGATAAAAGTCAACTCATTGCGCACTGGCAAATACTGCTTTGGAGCATTGTCCCATTTTCCTTCGATGAGGCAATTCCTGACTGCTTGCAACTCTGAGTCTTGGGCTGAGACTCGTTCAATCTCATTGATTCTCAATGCAACAGGGACAGCATGTAGAGCTATCATGCGTATGTATCCATCATCCTCCAGGGACTGATCCGAAGCAGGTATCTTAGTCAGTCGGGAAAGGGCATCTGCGATGTTTTTTCGTGAAGGCACATAACAAACTTGATAGTTGTATGGTTGTAAACGCAGAACCCAGCGCTCTATTCTGGCTGAAGGTTTAGACTTCCTCGAGTAGATGACTTTAAGTGCTTCGTGGTCTGTCACCAGATCAAACTGTGGGAGCCCGTACAAGTAGAGGTGGAAGCGTTCACACGCCCAGACTAAGGCTAGTGCTTCCTTCTCTGTCTGACTATAACGACGTTCCACTTGACTCAAACTACGACTGGCATAACAGACGGCACGACTTTCCCCATTCTTTTCTTGCACCAGCACAGCGCCAAGGCCAACTGGACTTGCGTCAGCAATAACACGGGTGGGGATGTCCTTATCGAAGTAAGCTAGGACTGGTGCACTTGCAACTTGACTCTTCAATCTCTGAAATGACTGCTCCTGCTCCTCGCCCCACACGAACGGTTCTCCTTTTCTTGCAAGTTTTCTGAGGGGATCAGCAGTGGTAGCAAAATCAGGTATAAACCTGGCACTAAATCCAACGAGTCCTAAGAAGCTACGGACTTCTGAAGGTGACTGAGACTGACTTGCTTCTGCAATGGCTCTGACTTTTTCCTCAGTTGGGCCAACTCCATGCTTGCTAAGCAAAAGACCCATGAATACCACTTTAGTCATTCGGAAGGTGCACTTCTCAGCATTCAAAGTTAGCTGCTTCTCACTAAGGCGTTGCAACACACTTTGTAAGTTCTTATCATGTTCCTCAGTATCTCGACCATGAACGATAAGATCATCTGCTATGTTTGCCACTCCTTGTAGACCTGCCATTGACTGGGTGATGATATGCTGGTACTTCTCTGGTGCGGCATTTACACCAAAACTCAAACGCTTGTAGCGGAATATACCATCATGGGTGGCAAAAGCAGTGATATCCCTTGACTCAGGATCCAACTCGATTTGGTGAAAACCCCACCTTAAATCTAACTTCGAGAAAACACCACTCCCATTAAGGCTTTCAAGGACTTCATCTATGGTTGGTATGGGCAGTCTTTCTCGGATAATGGCCTCGTTGGCTCTCCGCATATCGACACATAACCTTATGTCCCCTGACGGTTTAGGAGCGACAACCACTGGGCTTACCCACACCGTAGGCCCCTCGACTTTCTCAATTATGTCCTTGTCAAGGAGTTCATTAACCTTGGCGGTTACTTTGTCCTTTACAGAAAAAGGTACTCGTCGCATTTTCTGAACGACTGGAGTTACACTGGGATCAACGTGTAGCTTCAACTGATAATCTTTAAGCTTTCCAATTCCCTGGAACACACTGGGGTATTTTGCTTTGAGTTCTCCCACAAAGGTATCATCTACAGTGTTACAGTCTGCTGTCCCGAGAGTTCCCGTGGGGTCCACACGAAGGATTCCAAGATCTGTGGCAGTCCAATATCCTAACAAACAACGCCCGGATTCAACAATAATGAAATTTGCCACAACCTTTGCTTTCGATACGGAAACTTCTGACTGAAACTGGCCTTCAACTCCAAGCTCTCGACCCCCATAAGCATACAATCTCTTCGTGCAAGGTTTTAATTCAATCTTGAGCCCCTGATACTTCAGTTCCTGCAGTGTATCTTTACTGATAAGGTTACTTGCAGAACCTGAATCAATTAACACATCTCTGCTGATTCCACCAATCTTCACTGAGATCACTGGCTCAGCGGAATTTGACATAGCACATGTCTGTTCCTCTATAGTAAAAGCAAATGTGTCATCCTCACCTGATTGATTACAACGATCCTCAACTTGATTGGCCTTACCATGGCGCTGCTGTCTGCCTCCCCGTTGTTGGGTGGTGCCTTGTTTTCCAGAGTTAAAGTTCCTTCCCCCTTTGCAACAGCTAGCATAATGACCATATTTACCACACTTGCTGCACTTGCGACCTCGGGCTGGACAACTTTTACTCTGAGCAAAGTGACCTTCTTTACCACAGTTGAAACAAACACTTTTTCCTTTGGTTCCACGCCCAGGACTTTCTTCAACTGCATTAGCGCCTGCTCCAGGTTCTTGGCTTGGCGTGACCATTTGACTTGCCTGCTCGCGTGAGGCTTCCCACTTTCGAACTTTATCCATTGCAGCTTCCAGAGTAATGTTATTGACTTCCAATAGCTTCTTCTTTAGCTCAACATCAGGCAACTTTTCAATCAATTGGTCGCGCAAATTTTCCTCCAAAGTTGTACCAAAATTACAATGACGAGCTTGTTTACGTAAACGAACCATGAACTTGTCAGCGGTCTCTCCCTTTGTCGGCGTAAGTTGACGAAAGACATGACGCTCGTACGGTACATTTTCCTCGGCTCGGAAATGAGCATCCAACTTTCGCAGACACACCACATACTCATTATCCAGGTCAGCATTCAGTGGTCCAGGATCTGGAAGATCTTCGTAAATATCTTGTACTTCCATACCCGCTAAATGAAGTAACTGAGCCTTTTTCCGAGAAGGATTCGTGATTCCCTTGCCATCGATGTAATACTGATACGATCGTTTCCACTGTCGCCATCGTTCTGCGACCTGAGAGGAAGAACCTGCTAAATCTAAAGGCGGAAGCGCTCTTTCTACTGAATTCGACATCCTCGTCGCCAATTTGTAGTGTCGAACAGCTAAAATAAGCCACAAAAGGCAGCCACGAAGGCGAATGACAACAGTACACACAGTACACGTTTCAACACTTCTCTTCCCGCGCTCACACTCTCCCGGATGTATACTTTGACATGTACGACCGCTGTCCTAATATACTACAAGACTCCTCTTCTTTGCCGCCAATTGCTTCACGTCGCTTTACAGCACTCTGCTTTTCAACACAAACATGGACGATTTGGACGATGAATGCCAGGTAATTCATTGCGTCTTCTTTTTTGATCCCTGATTTCTTCAACATCTGAGGTGTTCGTCTAAGCATCATACAGTTGCTAGTTAAGTCAGTAGCCATAGTTTTGTCACTGTTCGGTCTTCATGTTTCTATTCTATCATCCCCAGTTTTCGCGCCGCTCCGCTAGGAACGTCTGACACTATGACCCACCAAGCCTTTCCGGAAGCCCGAATAACAAGCAAGTTATTATTACCTAGTAGTAATGAAAGATTAGGGCAGCGCGTTCACTCGCACGCGCGTACTTCGCATGCCTGGTCTACTCTGGTGGTGTTCGAATGTCTCGATAGAAAACTAAGTTTGATCGAATGCCAAATAACGATCTGCACGTGAAGTTGAACAAGCGATGAATAGATTATAGCCTGCGGTAAAAGTATTTTTAATTAATTAAGTATTGACTTGTACTGGAAAAAACATTTTCCAGTTTTAGATCGCCAACACTTGTAACAAATATTTCTTGAGACAATAAAGTTTTGACCAGTGACCCTGCAAGACAGCGCGCGCGTCGCTAAATGTTTTTAAATTTTGTGTTTGTATTTGTTCACACTGTCATCAGAGCTCGAGCAGTCCGAACTAGTTTCGACAAGAAACTTAATGCCCAAGAGTTTCTATTTCTATCTCACGGAGAAACTATTTCTTCATGAGAAATCGTGTATACGCATATCTTTGTATTAACGCAATGAATTGAATAAAGACATCACACTCGTGTACCCATATTTTTAGGTCTGATTAAGGAGTTCGAACGCCACCACATTGGGTTTCTGTGAAGAACGAAATCTGGGAATAAGGGACAGTCACGTAATTAAACTAATGGCGAACGACTGGAAGGAATGGATTACTCCACTTAATTGCTAACCTTCACTTATTGCAGTGACTTTCATTTTTCTTTCTTTTTTCCTTTTTTTTTTTGTTATGTTTTTGCTCTTATTTTCCGAGCTGATACCACTTTATTTTCGTTTGATTTAATCTTTAAAAATTTAATTTTGCATATTTTTCGCATAATTATTATAATTATTCGATGTTCCGAGATGTTTCGGGATGTTCCGGAATGTTCCTGGTTATATCGACGGCCGATTTAGAGGCACGAAAGGAAAGAGCTGAAAACGCGAATCTCACGCGAAAAAAATAAGCTGTGCTCTTGTTGCTCGTATATCACCAGCCTTTGCTAACTAAAACGGCACAGCCTGTTTTTCTGTGTTTTAGTCATTTCAGTCACTTATGACGCTCAATTCTGCTGTTATGATTAGGTTTTAGAAGTAGCGCTAATCCACCCACACCCCACTCTCGAGAAAAGTAATTTTAAAAGTCGTGACAGCTAAGACTCCCGAAAGCAGAATGCAATCTGCATTTGTATTGAGAGGCACTAGCCCGCGAACAGGCATATATTGTAGAAGAGAAAGTAGGAAAGGGAAAAGGGAGTTAGAAGTGCCACCCAAGCCTGTTCGCCGTGAAAGAATCTACCTGGACATACTTAAAAAGCCATATTAGCATTAAAACGGATGAACTCTGTGCTGCTGTAACTGAGGATCATGTATTTAAATGTTTCTTTAATTTTTCATGCTGCTCTTGACAGATATCGCAATTTAACAAATAAAGAAGCCTCGACTGTGCTCTGTTGTGTTGTAAAGCACGCAGGAAGCGGTAGAGCACGAAAGAAGTGTAGGGGAAAACACGAGACGTAGTCGACATACTTAAAAAGCCATATTAGCATTAAAACGGATGAACTCTGTGCTGCTGTAACTGAGGATCATGTATTTAAATGTTTCTTTAATTTTTCATGCTGCTCTTGACAGATATCGCAATTTAACAAATAAAGAAGCCTCGACTGTGCTCTGTTGTGTTGTAAAGCACGCAGGAAGCGGTAGAGCACGAAAGAAGTGTAGGGGAAAACACGAGACGTAGTCGAGTGTTTTTCCCTACTTCTTGAGTGCTCTACCGCTTCCTAAGTGCTTTACAACAGAACAGAGCACAGTCGAGGCTTCTTTATTTGTTTTATGATAAAGAATCAGATGATTTCCCCACGCATTCGGCTGAATTTCAAACGAAACTTTATTTTCCAAACGAGCAAAAGTGGCGTCAGCCGTGCACTGTTCTCTGATAAAGCACGCTAAAATAAGCCAATCACAATCCTTGTTAGAATTGTTCAAATAATTTGATTGGCTAACGAAGCGACAGCTGTCAATCACAAACTGGACTTCAGCTAAGCTTTCAGTTTCGAGTAGCTTGAGCGACCTTCGAGAGAAAAACGATGCCTTCAAAGTTCGCTTTTAAGTTAATTTTTAAATACGGATCTAAAGGCAGGTAAAGGTTTATAGTCCAGAGGAATCCGGCCGTATTGTGGCCCATGAAAACGAGCACTTTTCCAGTGAAAATTACGAAACGCGGAGCCCAAAGCTTGTAGATGAAAATGCGAAATGCCGAGTTGAATTTGAAAGGAGCTACAGTTATTTACGGCTTGTAGCCGCATGCAGCAAGATTGCCCGAACTAGCGTAAAAGTTAGAAAGACTAAACGGCTCCCACTAGTTCTACTCCGAGCACAGAAGAGAATGTCAGAGCAAGTTTTGCACTTACCACTCGTCGGTTTACTTCGCTGAGATGACCGGAGAACGAGCGTTACTACACTGCATGTAAGTGTTGTTTGAGCAAATGAGCATTTTTAATTGTAAATTTACAAAAATAAAGCTTCTCATCATAAACAGAGACAGTTCAATTGTTGTTTTCTGTCGTTGTTTTACTTCTTAGTATAATTTCTGCCTTCGTAACAAATATAATGTCTTTATCGAAGCACTGTTTAGGTTGAAAATTTGTTTATTTCGCTGCAGCTGTACATGTTTTGTCGGCGGGAATCTAGCAAAACTTGTTATTTTAGTACAGTTTTAACACTACTGTTGCTAACAATGGTCTCTGTGAGCCATATTTGCTGCAGAAAAATAGCTCGCTTCCACTGCGTTTGTTTGAGTCACAGGGGATGTTTTATTTGGGTCAAATTTGTCAAAATTCCGAAGCAATATTTTGGAAGCCAACTTACTGTCATCAACCCGTGCTCTGTTCTCTGATAAAGCACGCTGTTTCAGCCAATCAGAGCGCGCGTTATATGGAAACTTTATTATAAACCTTTATAAGGAAGTGAACATGTTTGATTTGTATTAACAAGCGCATCTTAAAACTATTAAGATTACAACTTTAACAAGTAAATAATAAATGTCTGACACTTTTTTTTGACACCTTCAACGACACAGGCAAATATTGAACTTCCTCAAGATATGTGATCGTAAAGTTTTACAGTAATCAAATGAGATGGAATGTCTTCAAATATGGCCGGGATAGGAAATTGAACGGTAAATTTGGAGAGAAAATCTTAAGCCTATATAACAGAAATTTCAGATTAGAAAAATAGAAGAATGAAACAAATGTAATTAAGCCTTTATTTACACAAAGTAAGTTTGACACTTTTGTTGAGTGACACGAAGAGTTACTGAAAGCAGGTAGCTTGCGTTACTTGAATAAATGATATGCAGAATTTAAAACATTATAATCTTCGGCGGTTCAGCTTTTCCTGCAGATAAACGGTTTCTTATTTTTGGGTATTTATCTTTGCGCACGTTTAGATGTGTGCCAAATGTTACTAAGCGCAAAGCTATGAATCACGTCGGCATCAAATAGATCAATCCAGTGTTAAAATTATGTCAGGGTATCATGCATCTATGAACGATATCTTAGAAGCTAATAGTTATGTCAAAATGTTGCTTTTTCAATTTTCTTTTTAAATCGAAATGTCTCCAAAGAGATTTTGACCGTAATTTAACTAAATGCCGTGATGTGCAATACGGCGTTACGCGTATAATGTGAAACCGGGGAAAAGTAACATAACGACATATCACGTGACCTCCTGACCTCAGAGGTCATTTGAGTTGTTTATTCAGTGTTCGGGGACTGATTTATTTACTCATGAGTCGACACGTGGCATATGGATTTGAGAAACTAATTTACTACGGTTTGAAGCGTATATTCTATCATATTTTTAAAGGACTCTCGACTGAGCAAGACGATGAAAACAGCCAGGACTGTGTGCGCCATTCAGTGTCTCATCTCAAATATAAAAATTGTCGGCATTGTCGACCTTGTCGAATTTTATGCCTGTTTATGCTCGCTGTTTTACCGGAATTATTTTACAGAACAGCTCACAAGGACACTGGGAAGTTAAAGTGGTTTCTATAGCAGCAGAAGGAACGTAAGTAACGGTGAGTCGTTGTTTCCTGTTTTAAACCGTTGACGTCCAAAGAATAACCTTGTGATTTGCATAAAATTGAACTCGCGTACATGTCGTAACATTTTATTTTACTAACGGAGAACATTTTAATTCCCAGAGCTATAACTTTTCGGGTAAAAAAAAAAATAACCAAGGTTTCTTAAAATGTAGATATTTTGACCAAATGATATATACCAGAGGCCATTTATACTAGTCAAAGTTGGCCTTTATTTGTCCCTTGCCAGGAGACACAAATGGCGGTTGTACAAATACCCTTCGTTAAAAAGCTACAAACAAAACTTCAAGAAACTTATTACACGATTTTAAAGTATAAGAATAAAATAATATTTTTGCAAAGTTTTACTTTCATAAGATTGTTTTTACGCCCCCGCTGTTTTCGTAAAGAAGCGTGAAATTCTGAACATTTTAAGCCGCGAAAACCGCCATTATATGCAAATTTCGAACTTCCTTAAATTTTGGCCGTAAAATAAATCGTTGGAACTTTAAACTAATTTTCCATGAATAAGTTCACCCAAAGGTATGTTTTGGCGAAATAAAAGAAAAATCGATTTTTCGTGACTGTCTTCCGATTCTTGACACTCTCAGAAAATCACTCTTAATAACAGTTTTTGGCCTTAAGATAATTTGTAAAATAATACAGTTGTCTTTATGTGTTATATTCCTTTTGTACGTTCTTATCCTATAACCAATTGCAGAACTTATCGTCGGGGCTTTTTAATCATTGTGCTGAGCTAAAATACGTTTAAGTAGAGCATTAACGTGATCTATATGTTAGAAAATATAGAATTCCAGAAATTTAATTCAAAAATTGGTGTGACGATAGTTCTACTAATAGGATACTGCCAATTCCAGCTTTTCAACAAAATGAAATAAAACTTTAAAGATGTGCTCGCGGTACAAAAATTTAATAGCAATTATTTGGTGCTTCTCGTCTATTTGGCACAAAATTTAGATATATACTTCAAAAAAGATATCATAGTTAAGTACCTTAAATGGGGTCGAAATGTTTGCAACAGAATTATTTCTTCCCACGGTAGGAGTCTTCTTAAGTGGCAAAGTCAGAGAAAATCGGGGGGCACCAAAAGATTGAGGTCGGCTGTTTACCTTCATCTTTTCATAGTTGCAAATATCGCAGCTATTCGAAAAGATTAACAACCTTGACAGCCTCCGAGATAGGCGTTCGTGTTTCTTTGAAACATCACCACATCAGTCATGATTTTGGCCTCACAAGCGGTCTAAAATAGCCGAAATTTCGGGCAACTTTAGGTGAGTCGTGAAGATACTTCGTAAAAATTCCAGAAACTATTATTGTCGTACGATAATATTTATCTCCTTGTTGGTTGACTGAAATATATTTGAGGTCTCTGGATTTAATTCTACGGTTTTCACGAGGTGTCAAATGTCGCCGTTGAATCAATAATGATTAAGTGTGACCCAAATTTAAACCATTTTCAGCGAGTCGTTTATCAAAACTGCGACAGTTTATTTCTACAGAAAAACGTTTTTGTTATAATCTTTTACACTGTTATCAATATCCAGTTTAGTTAAAATTGGTGTCTACAGGCAAATCGGAGTGACTGGTCTTGCAAAGTCCAAAAGAAATTATTAGTCAGAAATATTTCCCGCCCAATGTTTAGCGATTCCGACTTTCTGCGACTGTTAGCCATGATTTCATGAAAAATCTGCAAAAAATAGTTGTTTGGACTACAGAATGGAATATTTAAACTGTGAAATCGTTATTAACCTATGTAAATATTTCAAACTCACCAAATTCTTATCATTATCTAGGCTAAATTTTCCCTGGAAAACTCGTCGCGCCGAATGCCTGGACATAAATTATTATTCATAACGTAGCCAGCGAAGCGGTAAATTTGAATGCGAACGACTATTTTAAATTTTGATTTTAGCATGCCACGCTTTCCAAGGCCACAGATGTCATGGCCATTGTATTCAACTGGATGGCGCCAGTTGACCGCTTCGTACACCGCTATTTGCAGTTCCTGCAGCTGTGTTTCGTTTTCCCACGCTTAAAGGTCTTCCTCACTGATGGCTTTAGCTTCTTCAACAAGTAGTTCTTCATGTGCTTTTTCCTGACGTTGCGTTGCTGTAAGTCGTGAGAAATGATTAGCTGTCTGCTTGGCTGTTCGCCATTCTTCTGGAACAAAACAAAGCTTACCACTCTCGTCCCTTGCAATTCTCATTTCTTTAGCCACCTTTGCTGGATCTTCTTTGTTTCGTTCAGTAGCAAATTAAACATACGTATTGGTAACATTCTCAAGTGACTGAATCACATTTGACAGTCTGCTGACCAAAAAGTTTTTAGTTTCTCAAATGATCAATTTAATGATCTTTTTTCTGAAAGTAAATTTACAATTCCACGGCTCCTCAGATTTTTCTGAATAGTTGAGATCTATAGACCAATTTCGATACATTAAAATTCATCCTAAGACAATAGACCTCAACTCAGGCTCCGGGTAAGTTTAGGAGGTTTATTCCCCAGAGCCTCGTGTTGAGATCTATTGATCTAGGCTGAATTTCAATATGTCGAAATTGGAGTATTGTAGTGATTCTCTGAGATCAATCAAACAATCCGGTGAAACATTAGATACTGTGATTTATAAACGCACGTCCACTGCAGGTGAAAAGGAAGGAGAAACTGACCTCTACATGTACTTGGGAATACACTTATGAAAAGAGCACAAGAGCTGGAAGTCTGCGTCTTAACAAGAGCTAAATTGAGAGAGGTTTTAATCAATAGAGACCATTCTGATCGGTATCGGAAAGGTTAGCTTTTTTTCAACCAGCTAAATTCGGGAAGTAGGACGCATCAGTAGTAATGCACGCTTACATGACCGGTAACCAATCAGGAGCCAAGAAAGACAATAGGCTATTGTTTGGAGAACAATGGATGCTATTGTTCTCCAAATCCAAGATGGCGCCTTGAAAAATCGGACCAATCAGGAGCCGAATTAAGAATTCAAGGTGGAGGCGCCCACGAGAGTCGGCCATGTTGGAAAACAGCCCACCACCAGCCTCGACGGAGGACTGGGATCGGACTCACGGATTTCCATGGCGACACAAATCACGCCAGGGTCACGCCAAAAATGTCATGCAACTTTAAACTCGATACTTACAGCGTCCTGTGGTCCTAAACGACAGAGGTCCGTCCGGCAAGTGGCCATGATGAAGACTGAGAGACTTGGGTCCGAGTCTAGCCTTTATAGGGTGTGACAAAGCATCATGGGACGATGACCTCATCGGGAACCAATCAGAATGAATTAAAGTACTTACAGTGGTTGTCTTCCCCAGTCCCCCTCAAACATCACACAAGAACATCTGGTATAATTTTAATTATTTATTTATTCATTTATTTATTTTAGCATATCTTAAAACACAATTTTATCTCGTTTACATATAGATATAAATTTTTAGATATCTTTTAACCTTTTTACAAGTGTAAATTTAGTTAGCATCGGGCAGGCGAAGAGCCACTCTGTGGATATACTACCCGAAATGCCATTATTATTATTATCATTGTTATTATTATTATCATTGTTATTATTATTATCATTATTATTATTATTATTATGTCAAATGTCACGAACTTTAATATCAAACCTTTTGCGCTAACATTACAAGATATGACGTCATTGCCATGTTGATCGAGTAAGAAGACCGGTTTCTATCGTCATCACACAATGTTTGAAATGCACTTTAATGTCCAAAACGTTTGCGCTAAAATTGCAGAAAGCCGGTCATTGTGTCTCAAATAAGATAACACTATTTGAAAAAAATGCAACAGAAATAATTTTATCTAGCGTAAATGCAATCCTTGACGAGTAACGAATAATAAGCGAAGGCAAAACTATATAGGGTAAAAGATGAGAAGAAAAATAAAATACAATTGAAATATTTCAAGTGGAAATGAATTGCTAATGGCAGTTTGCAATAAAATCTAAACTCCTTGATCTCGACTGTTTCCTTGAGAAAAGCATCATTCAAATCCATACACTATTTACAAACAAGGTGTGTGCGTGTTGACGAAGGGGGAGAGAGTGTGTTGTGTTAGGTGAATGTTATTTTCTCACTATAAAATAATGTTATCATTGATCATTGGTTTTAGGACATGTGGTGGCTCCTAAAGGAGCCGTTTTTCTTTCGATGTTTTACTTACTGCTCCAGAAGTAAGTCTAACGCATTCATGAGGAGTGCGATTGTCTCTTCCTGTTCCGCTACTCTTTTACGAAGAAGCAACTCCTTAGAGTGCTTGATATGTTTCTCAGGCACTCTTGCCATGAAGTTTTGGTCAAAAAAAATCTTCATCTTCTTCAGTCTCATCTCCCTGCTAATATTTGGGGACGGCGTACCATCCACTAAAGAGCTGCTAGGAAGAGAGAGATCTTTCTCCACTTCCAATAGCGCTTCTGAAACGTCGAAATTTTTAGCACACTCCATCGTCAACATGAGTTGTTATACTCAAAAATAAAAAAATGCTGAAGTATTTATACCCTTTAGTGCTTAGCGCATAATCAAATTGCCGCGCGCTTTGTCGTCCCTATGGCTATTCAAAATTCCGCGCGCTTTGTTCCATAAATGAATGGGCTGTACCTACCATCCCTCGATGTGTGTCGCTGAGACTGAAAATTCCTATGATTTATTCTTGTTGATTTGTAGGAGTTTAAAGGGCAAGGAATCGATTTTTTACTTATCAAATCGTTTTATGTCTGTCAAAGTGATCGGAACATTTTTACGCAACGCATAATCAAATTGCCGTGCGTTTTGTCGTCCCTATGGCTATTCAAAATGCCGCGCGCTTTGAAAGCGTTAATGAATAGGTGTACCTACCATCCCAGGTCGGTAGTCTGCTTACTAAAGCATATTAAAAGACTCGTTAAGCAGTCTTTTGAACCGTATTGTAATCAAATGGTAAAAAATCGTTGTGGAACGAAAGACATTCAACTCGTGTATCGACAAGCTTAGTCATGTGCTGAGAAATTCTCCTCTTTCTCAGTGCTGAGAAATCTAGAGAAAGAGTGAGGAAATGGAGGAAAAAATTCCAGAAAAGTACAAAGAACAGAGGAAACGATACAGAACAAAACATGCAAAAGTCAGATGCGAAAAACTGAAGAAGTGGCGAGAAGAACATTCTGACCTTCGCAAGGTCCAGAAGAACGTGAGAAAAGTGCGAGAAGGAAGAAATCGAAAGAAGAGTTAGAATGTTTAGACGAAACAGATGTATTACCAATTATAAACTTTGACTGCGATGAGGCAATAACCTCAGAGCAGCAACAGCAGGATTTAGAAGACTTGTTTGCAGTAATTGGATCAGAACAGGAGTAGGATTTAGTAGCTGATTTTGATCTGTCTTTACTTGATGTGTAAATGAGGCCACCAAACCAAAACGGCTCCTTTAGGAGCCACCACACGTTCTAAAAGCAATGATAAATGATTACGATTTTTTTTATTCTAAGACCGTAACAAATCTGGTGTGTGGTCGGTGGTTTCTTTTCCGACTCTTTAAATTCCCTGGCTATGGGCAGTCACATTGATGTCAGTAAAGATTTATCCTCCTCCTCCTCCACCTCCTCCTCCTCCTCCTCCACCTCCCCCTCCCCTTCTCCTCCTCCTCCTCCTTCAAAGGTCTAATACGACAACAGGGTTGGAAAGATTTGTGTACCCATCGTCAAATTCAGAAAGCCTTGATGGTGTATAAATCTTTAAATGGCTTGGTTCCTAAATATCTATCGTCTAAATTTCTAAAACGTAGTGGAATGCGCTATTCTTTAATGGATTCCGAAAACAAACTGGTTGTACCTCATACACGAACTAACTATATGAAATATAGCTTTAGTTACAGTGGTGCAACTCTCTGGAACAGCCTACCCTGCAATCTCAGGATGATAAATATGATAAGTATTATTAGTATTACCTGATGATTTTTAACCTTGTATAAAGAAATGTTAAATAAATAAATAAATCCACCTCTTCATCTCCTCCTCCTCCACCACCTCTTCCTCCTCCACCACCTCCTCCTTCCCTTCTCCTCCTCCGCGTCCCTCTCCTCCTCCTCCTCCTCCTCCACCTCCTCCTCCACCTCCTCACCTCCCCCTCTTCCTCCTCCACCTCCTCCTCCTCCACCGTCTCCTCCTCCTCCACCATCTTCTCCTCCTCCTCCTTCTCACCTCCCCCTTCTCCTCCTCCTCCACCATCTACTCCTCCTCCACCATCTCCCCCTCCTCCTCCACCATCCCCTCCTCCTTCTCCACCATCTCCTCCTCCTCCTCCACCTTCTCCTCCTTCTCCTCCTCCTCGTCAAGTCCTTTGTTTTCCCTTTCTTTCATGATCGTAACGATGAATTAAATCACCAATAATTATCGGCCAAGAATAAAAATAATGCTTCAACTACCTTAATTCATTTGAAGTAAAGAGTCTGTGAACGAAACATGTCCTTATCTTGCCGTTATTGCCAGAGACTCTTTACGCGTGAAGACAATAGAATCGGTCACGAGAAACATAGTTGTCAAGGGAAAAAAAAAATCAGAGGATATCCCAAAGATCCCATATCCTACCGAAAAGCACCATGGGATCCCTAGTGGAATAGAAATGGGAGAAGCGTTTCGGTTCAAGACACCCTCCAGTATTTTGATCGTGGGCCCTTCTGCTTGTGGCAAGACTTGTTTTATCGAATCGTTACTCTTGGATCACTTGGAGGAGCTGTTTGTAAACCCTCCCCTACGATTCATTATTGCAACGGGACGTGGCAAGATGGATTCCGAGACATGGAAGACGCTGGTGTGCAATTTCTCAAAGGGATTCCAGAGTCAGACTATCTCAAGTCATGGTTTCCGAAGAGTGGATTACTCGTATTAGACGATCTGATGGCAGAGGGAGGTGAGGACAAAGCGATGCTAGACTTATTCACCAAACACGCGCATCAAAAAGTGACCGAACGACCGTTTGGGTACACGGTCCAGGATTTACATCCCGCTAGTGATGACAGGAAACGCGTGTTTAGTCACCTCCTGACGCACGAAGGACACTCGCGCTGGCATTGAAGAAGGAGAGAGGATGTCTGATCATTGCCTAAAATGGTATATTAAACATCAATTTAATCGACTCGGCTCATTTGAAGCACGTTGTCTTGGATGATCATTCAACAGATATTTTTGGCCCCGTGGAAGATAACAATGATGAAACCGTAGAAGAGGAAGAGCAGGTGGACGAAGAGGAGCCTGAAGAGGAACAGGAAGAAGAGTAGGATAGTAGCAGCTCCGAAGAGGAAGAAGAAGCGGACGACGATGAGCCAGATCTGTGGAGTCCGTTACGTCAAAATGTCGGGGAAGATCTCAAAGAAACCTACCTGAAAGAAGTCCAGCAGTTCCTGGATAAGGGAAAATCCCAAAACTATGCTGAAAATGCTGCTTTCAATGCCCTATTGCCTGTAAGTAGAAGAAGGCTACGGAGGACTTAAAATGGACTCACCGTATCAAACACGACGCAATACACCGTAAAGTCATGAAGACTCTTCGACGCTTTATTGAGGAAGACGACATGGATTTTGAGGAAGAAGCCGATTCGGCAGTGGCGAAACGGAAATTCCTGTTAAGCAGACCAATGAAAAAGAAGTTACTCCGCGACGATGATGACGAAGAGGAAGTAGAAGAAGAGACCTGAATTAGCCATGTGACTCTTATAAGAGTGTGTGACTCCAGGGTTTTAGTCATTATTTGTAACACGCCACACATGCAAAATGAATTGCTGCAATCAACTGTCAGGAAATGACCAGAAGGTTGTCTGTAAAAAGGCCTACCACAAAAAATATTATGCAAGCAACAGAGAGCGAATCCTGGCCCAACAAAAGAGATATCGTGCAGAGAACGTCGGAATTCTCAAACCCCGTCGTAAAAGATGGTATGAAAACAATAAGGAACGACTCGCCCGCAGCCAGAGAGCCTATTGTCAACAAAATAAGGAGCACATCAAAAACTACCGAAGACAATACTGTAAAAACAACAGGGAAGGGATCAACGAATATTGGAGAAGTTATTATGCCAAGAATAAGGAATGGATCAGGCAAAGAGTTCATGACCAAAAGCAAAGAAAACTAGGGCAGAATATCGTGCGTTTTGGGGTCAGGGACCAAGACTCTGCGAAACTGGAAATGAGTCTAGTTCCCAACACTTTGTGGAATACCGACGGTCAAGACTTAAAATTATATTCAATTCTCCCTTTGGAGTTGTTATTATTCAATAAACGTTATAAAGACTCAGACTCTTTGTTTTGTTTATAACAATTTAGCAATTCATTTCCACTTGAGGCATTTCAATTGTATTTTATTTTTCCTCTCACCTTTTACCCTATATATTTTTGCCTTCGCTTATTATTCGTTACTCGTCAAGGATTGCATTTACGCTAGATAAAATTATTTCTGTTGCATTTTTTTAATAGTGTTATCTTATTTGAGACACAATGACCAGCTTTCTGTAATTTTAGCGCAAAGGTTTTGCACATTAAAGTTCATTTGAAACATTGTGTGGTGACGATAGAAGCCGGTCTTTTTACTCGATTAACATGGCAATGACGTCATATCTTTTCATGTTAACGCAAAAGTTTTAATATTGAAGTTCGTGACATTTGACATTGTGTGATGTTTGGTTTAATACTCTCCTTAAGAGAGCGGGACTGGGGAAGCCAACCACTGTAAGTACTTTAATTCGTTCTGATCGGTTGCCGATGAGGTCATCGTCCCATGATGCTTTGTACCACCCTAGATAAGCTAGACTCGGACCCAAGTCTCTCGGTCTTCATCATGGCCACTTGCCGGACGGACCTCTGTCGTTTAGGACCACAGGACACTGTAAGTATCGAGTTTAAAGTTGCATGACATTTTTTTGCGTGACCCTGGCGTGATTTGTGTCGCCATGGAAATCTGTGAGACCGATCCCAGTCCTCCGTCGAGGCTGGTGGGCTGTCTTCCAACATGGCCGACTTTTGTGGGCGCCGCCATCTTGAATTCTTAATTCCGCTCCTGATTGGTCCGATTTTTCAAGGCACCATCTTGGATTTGGAGAACAATAGCATTAATTGTTCTCCAAACAATAGCCTATTGTCTTTCTCGGCTTCCGATTGATTACCGGTCATATAAGCGCGCATTACTACTCGCATCTTTTTATTAACTCTGAAGATCACTACTTGATCTTTGAAGTATAACTTACCTGTTGTCACCCCTCTATTAAACGTTTCCAACAGGAAACTCTTTCTGACACTCTCTAGGCAGTAAGATATGTATTGCTTTATTATTCGTGAAGGCACCATCGTTCTAATCAAATTCGGAATAGTGATTTTCTCCCCAGAATCTAGCTTTAGTTCTTCAGTGCCATAGGCAACGTCCTGTATAAAATTTGCACGAAGTGATTTGTTTTCACCCGATCAAGTCGTGTTCGTTTTACGGGCGCGGGCAACACTGGTTGTCCTTCTCCTGCAGCATGGAGACGGGCTTGATCGATCCGCCATTTGCTAAGACCTGGAATCATCTCTCTGAGCTCCTTCTTTGAAAAATGTTTCGCAAACATTGACAGAATTTACAATCGAGTTTGTCGACTTTCAGCTTCGGGATACATCTCCAGCAAAATCGACAGTTGGTCTGTAGTCACTTCTTCTTTTATAGCACATACTCTGCTTTCGTTTCCTTTTTTGACAAGAGTTGTATCTAAAGAACGCCTCGGTGCTTCCAGTACTTTCTCTTCTTGATTTGGTGCAATGGTTGTTGACACCTCAGTGAGAACTTGACCCACTTTTCGCAGGTAGTAGATCTTTGGGATGCTTGATATACTTTCCCAATTCGAATTTAGAGTCGAGGCTATCGGACTAACTCTTCCATCTGATATATGTGCCAATGCTTCATTCAAGACAACACGTTTCTCTTTCTGATGCTGTTCTTTATCTACCCAAAAGCTAACCTCTTCATCTTCTTCTTTAAGGTCAGTAACAGTATTGTTAAGTGTGCATTCAAACTTGAAGGAAGCGGAATATGATAAGTTAATGTTGTCTGAGTCAGTAGAATTAGACAACAAAGTCTAACCCAGTAGAGTTGAATCCACTGCATTCGTTTACTGTAGACTCTTTCTTCTTGTAATTTCTGCATTCCTTTCCAGTGTTTTCCACTTCATCCTAGATAGGTGTGACTTAATTAATGACAATATTCATTAGAACATATCGCGTTATTTGTTTTCCTTAGTTTACGAGTTCAATGTAAGTACCCGAAATTTTTCTAGATAATATCATACATATCAAGTTTCAATTTTAATCCAATCCCTGAATTAAAAACTGACAAATGTGCTTTTGCTAATAAATAGTCGACTGCTGTGAAAGTAAAGAATTCCGCACCTATTTCTCATCGTGGTGAAGAGCTAAAGAGGTTTCTATACAAACTGGGGAATATTTCAATCCTCTCCAATTGAAATATAATTAGAGAAAATGCAACCATTTTTGGAAAAACCTTTGCAACTACGAAGCATTTGATTTCGGCTAAGCGTTGGGTCACAATGTAGAAATTTTATCTCTTTTTTGTTCTCTGGCCAAGTAAAGACAGACAAGGCGAGTAAAAAGCCATTAACAGGAACGTTTTACCCCTTTTCTACCCGTGGGAGGGGTAACCATTGATAGCGACCAAATTCCACGACTTTTTTAATCAGGAAATAATAGGATGCATTAAATTTTAGTCACGTGGCTTGATATATAACAATGTGTAAATAAAAGATGTGTTGGAAGGCTGCTGTACCGGTAGCCATCCTACACAAACCTCTGTTTGGCAAGCAAATACAGTGGGATTGGCAGCACTTTCCACCCCACCCCTGTTAAAGGCACAAATTTAATAACCAGTCACAAATGTAATAAAAGTTAAAAGTGTAATAACAATTGGTCACAAATGAAATAAAGTACACAAGAATAATCACAGTTGGACAGTAACGTAACAAATATCTTGGGGAAGATAATTAAGAAACCACATATGCTATCTGTGTCCTCCCCTTGAATTAAAGGAATAGAAGGCAACAAAATGTTACGCATATTGCGGCTTTGCACAATTATGGTAGGCATGGTAAGTTCTATTTATGCACTTTTGTAAACTTGTTTATTGTCTCATAAGGCTTTAAGATAAAGATTCGTTGTTGTAATCTACGAGAAGATTTAAGACGGCCTGTGATGTCAAGCGACGGTTTAATCGTCAAAATTTGAAATTGTTGACAATTTTACCCATTGCGTTTGCTATAAACTCGACAACAACGTTCATTTAGAACAGTTCAAAGGAAACTAACATTTCTTTATTAATAAGAAGCCATACAAACAGAGCGGTTGTGGGGTGGAAACTGCAAACGAAAAAGCCACCGGGAACATCAAACCTTACAAAACTCTGAGCACTATTAATCGAAATTGTCAACAAAACGGATTTAAAGCTATAAAAGCTGTAATTGTTGGTTATGCCGGAGTTTGAAAGACTTCTGACGAATAATGGCAACTTATGTGTACTGCAGGATATCTGTCATGTGCAGACGACGGATGACATCTTTTCACGACCAAACGATCAAAATATGACTAAAAATGACCAAAAAAAAAAGCGCTTCATGATATGGACAACGTGACTGTTTTTACTTGTTGAATAATAATCGTCATCATTACGCAACGAATCCCATATATGATCATGAAGTCACTTTCATCTTTCATCCCTGAGATAACAGATATCCTGCGGTATACATAGTTTTGGAAGAAATAGAAATTTAGGAAATAATAATGACAAAAATTCACACCGCCTGCACTGGACCGTTCATATCGCAGTAAACTTACGATTTTCATAGTTAGCAGTTCACGTCTCGGAAAAAAATAAAGAACAGTCCAGTTTTGACCATGTCTAGAAAATGTGACAAATCACGACTCGAACTTAAAATAACTTGAATTGACTTTGAGTAATTGAATTTGAATAAATAAGTAAATAAATAAATAAACTTAATCCATCTTTGGTTTCCTTGGGACAAAGCCATGTGTTGCTTTGCTTTCCAAAAATATACCTTGAGCCATTTGACAACGTGACGATTGTCGACTCCGCCCCCTAAGAATCTTTCATTTAGATTGATGAAGTTTAAACGAAAACCTTGAAAATTTTTCAGCACTGAAAAATAGTAAGATAAAGAAAGCCATAGATTGCAAATAGGGAAGCAAATAAATATACAGGTCAAGTTGACTTTCAGAAAACAAATTATAAAAATATATCTTTTTTTTCAAAAAAAGCCATTTAACAGCACTTAACCATTTAAACAAAGATGTGATTTGACACATTTCCTAGGCATAATCAAAACTGGACTGTTCTTTAATTTTTTCTCAACGTGACCTGCTAAATATGAAAATCGTGAGTTCAATATACCATTTTGACTGAATAAAATCACCGCGGTATCAACGGGATTGTCTAATCCGCGCTGGTCGCGAATCGCGGGTCGCGGGTAAACAGTAAGGGTCGCCGGTAAACAGCGCGGATCGTGGGTAAACGGCGTAGGTAGCGGGTAAACAGTACAGGTCACGCAAAAAAATAATCGTAAGCAAGAAACCTGAAGTCAACGTTTTGAAAGACCAATAAAAGATGATATTTGGTAGATCTATCTTCAATAATATTTCGAAAACACCTGCACTTGTTCCTTTGACTCTCGTGACCCATATTATATTTATAAATTTAATTACCGGCCTGGTAAAATAATTCTGATAAGCCGTCATTTGTTTTTCAGACCAATAAGTTTAAAGCAAAATTCGCAATTAGCACGGAGAGAACTAAAGACCATGTTTTGAGTCAAGATTTTGTTTTTTAGACGGGAAGGTAAAGAGTTGCAAAGGTTTAGTTTCACTGACTGCTAGCCGGTCTATCATTCTCTTCTCAGCAGACTTATGCGTCTGGCTACAATGGAATGTGAAAGTTAAGACTCTTGCTCAGTCGAGCTTTTTGAAAGGATGGACGACCATGGATCTGTTTGTATATCTTGTCATCATAAATAAAGTAGTCGTCCAACGTTGACATCCAGGATTGTGAAGTGATGCTATCCTTGGATGTAGTATCACTATTTACAGCTATTCCTGTAGATAAAGCCTGTGATCACATAAGCAATAAACTACTCAAGGACGACACACTCTCTTCACGCACGAGCCTGGACAGCAATGAAATCATTTCACTGTTGAACTTTGTCTTATCTAACAGCTACTGTATTTATGATGACAAGATATACAAACAGATCCATGGTTTCGCGATGGGTAGCCCCGTCAGCCCTGTGGTGGCGAACTTGTGCATGCAAGCGATCGAAGAAGTGGCCATCAACACGTCTGAAGTACAGCTTAAAGTATGGAAACGCTGTGTGGATGACATTTTTTGTATTATCAAAAGGAATGCTGTCAACTCCTTTCATACTACACTTAATTCCATCGACCCACACATCTCATTCACCATTGAAGAGGAATCTGAGCAACAGATCGCTTTCTTAAATACTTTGGTTTCCCACAAGGATGACACGATCACTATCGATGTTCAGCAGAATTCTACTTGTATACTAATGCAAATGCTGTAATGTGATTGGCTGAGCCATTGAACACTATCAGCCATTAGTGTGCAGTGGCTGGAGGTCGTCTAGGATATGGCGACGTTTTTTCGTTTTTCCAAAGTTTTGGAGGAAAACTTGAGGAAATGAAGGACACTTACGGCTTATTGAAATTATTGAAAAAAACTGATGCGCGCGCGCACACAACTTCAATTTTAAATGACAATTCAATCCGAGCGATCTGTTTTTTTTTTCTGGCGCAAAGTTTAATAATACGTCAAGAAATAACTGGAAACCGTTATTTGAAGTAAACTATAGTAAGAATTCTACCTCATCAGCTATCACCTCATAGAAATCAAGAGCGAATAATCTAATTGTTAAATATCGCAAAGCAACCCATACGGACAGATATTGAGACTTTTCGTCTCACCATGACAAACTCCAGCTGAGACCCTCCTACATCGCGCAATTAAACTCCCTAGCACATCGTAAGAGAAAAATACCGAAATCAACCACGTCACTGATGCTCTACAAGCAAACAACTATCCCTCCTATGTTATTTCCAGCATCTTGAAGCAGAAATTTTCCAAACCGCCCACACACCTAAACAATTGGTTTGCATGTTTTGTTTGTTTGTTTTTTTAATGGGCTGCGCCTTAAGGGAACCCTAACAGTTTTGCCGTCCTTCCCTTCATCAATGGTGTCACGCAACCACTAACAAGAATTCTTCGAAGGCGAGACATTCAAGTTGTAAATAACCCCTTCAAGTCTTTACAACAAGAGTTTCCTTTTCCCAAATTCAGACCATGTATCAAAAATCAACCGAACGTGATTTATAAGATACCCTGCGCCGATTGTGATTGGTGTTATGTAGGCAAAACTGGCCGGTGTGTTGAAACTCGTAAGAAAGAACATATCAGGAATGTCAAAACATGTACTAATGGTCAAACATTGAGAAACATGCGTGGTCATTCGACCATTGCATAGATTTTGATAATTCTAGTGTCGTCGACAAAGGCTTTTTTCGCATTAGAAAAACTTTGGAGGCTTGTTACACCTCTGCTACGAAGCATGCTGACAATAATTCTAAACCGATTCCAAACGAAAATAGTATTCTTTTATAAACAATAGTCACTTAATTTACACATTTTGACTTTGCTCTTGTTTTTCTTCTTATTTTTATCTCGCCTTTTCTTGCATGTATTTTGTCATTCTGGATTCCATTTTTATCCGTCGAAGGCTGTAGATTGACCGCCGAGAGGTCATGTTCTTTTTAAAGATTTTTAGCCAGCGAACATTTTTATCGTAACTTTGATTTCGTTAAAGTTGTTTCAAAAACGCTCGACCGAGCAAGAGTCTTAACTTTCACATTCCATTGTGGCGAGAAGAATAAATCTTCTGAGAAGAGGATGATAGACCGGCTAGAAGTCAGTGGAACTAAACCTTAGCACCTCTTTACCCGTGACCCGCGCTGATTAGACAGTCCCGATATCAACGGTCCACCGCAGGCAGCGTGAACTTTTACCATTATTTCCTAAATTTCCAGTTTTAGTTTGTTTACGTATTTAATTATTCTTTAAATTCATTTCTAAATTTTGTTTCATTTTTAAGTTTTCTTTGCATATTTACTTTTTTTTTTTTACTATTTTAAACAGTCCGCACTCCGCGTTTTTTAGAACAGCCTTCAGATAACGCCTTGTCATAAAAATACACCTATCATCACTTTTTTGAAATTAAAGATAGTTATTTAGTGCGTCATGTAGTCTAGCGTCTAAATTTTTTTGTTCTTGAGAAGCAAAAACATAAATCGATAATTTCTTGATGTTTCTTTGAAGTGCGTAGAAAGAAAGTAATTAGATTAACAAATCATCTGCAGTTCCTGTGAAAAAACATGAAGATAATTCAAAAAAGAAACAAAATAAATTGAGGGAAAATGTTCCACAATAAGCTGGCGAAACTTCAGTCCATCGGTTGAGGGACTGCAAATTTGGAAATTAAATTAAAAGGTTGGTCTATCTTCGCTAAATTTTCGATCGGAATAAAAGCGAAAAGTTTTGTTTGTTTGTTTTTTGGTGGCGTCATCCTTGTAAAGCATTCTAACGCCTTAACGTCAATGTTAATTCATACCAGAAAGGGATCACCTTGCTCTAACAATAGGTGATTGGCAGGTAACGTACGGCAGGACGAGCTCATGGCGGCAATTGCCTTTTCAGTTTACTTCATCTTTCGATCGTGGTTGGTAAATTCAAAATTATTGCTCCATGTCTAAAAACACCATCAAATCTCGTGTTACTAAACATAGTTTTCTTTCGCGTCACTAATTTTCATGGAGATGCTGGTTTATGCGAGTGAAATATGCCGAAAGTAAAGACAAAGTCCTGAGCACATTCCCAAAAACGGAACCACAGGCGAGAGCTCTGAGAGAAAGACAGTACAGCGAAGTCACTTTTAAGTTAAACAGCGTAATTTCATTAGTTAAAAAAAAAAAGTTTCACTAAAGACAGTTATGTATTTCATTGACGCTTACTGAACAATTAAATGGTATTATTATATTTGCGATCATTTGTTGTTACAGTTGTGATCTTTACTACATTTGTGAGCAATTGTTATTACACTTGTGACTTTTGTTACATTTGAGGCCGATTGTTATTATTCTTGTGACCTTTGTTACATTTGAGGCCGATTGTTATTACTCTTGTGACCTTTGTTATGTTTGTTACTAGTTATTACATTTGTGTCTTCCGCAGGAGTTGAGTTGAAAGTGCTCCCAATCCGTCTGTATTAGCTTACCAAACAGAGGTTTGCATAGGGTGGCTACCCTTACAGCAGCCTGGCATTACATTTGTGCGTTCAACACCCCGCCTTGACCCGCCCTTAGAGGCCAACAAACATTGTGGCGAAACCAGATTACTAGCGGTCTCCGCTTTGATACCTTAATAAATATGATATAGGAGACGGATAGGAAGAGCTGCCGGACCTTTAAGAACGCTAATGAGAATTAAAAAAAAAAAAAAGAAAAAAATATCACGTTTACGTAGAAACTGCGACGCCCAACTCTTTAACTCTATTGGCATCTTCACAAAATTGTTTCCGGGTCGAATAAATAAAGCAGTGCTGTCAGAGTTTATATATCATCCAAGGGAACAGTGTTCCACTTTTAACCCAAAACATTCACCGTAAAGATTGTCCTCACATTTTGAGGTTACATCCTCCACTTTTAATCTGCTTGGATGACCTTTTCGACCAGTGCTACACAGGCTGAAACAATATTAGATTTACTAGTTTTAAAATACGCAAAAAAATGTTGATTTCAATTAAAGGAAATGTTACATTGTAACAAAACAACGCATCTGTTATTGGCTGAGATTTCCGAACTAATAAGAAACTACACGTGAGGTGAAAATATCTTAATGTAACATATAAAAAGTAAATTAACTACCAAAAATAGGTCAATTGCGAGGGAATAATTTGACTATTGCCTCATTTTACGTACCGGATTCTATTGGAACTGAAGCTTGAAACTCCTGATATATTTCCTCCGACACCTGGTTGTTTACGCGACGTGGTTTTTTTAATTTTTTCGCTTCATCACTGTAAGATGGGTGAGAACACCGGACTTGAACTTCTGGTAATGTGTTGTTAATTTGTATCTGTGCTTTGGACATAGGGTAATCCTTTCCCTGTCTTCCTCTGATAGTGAATGCAATCCGGCGCGATGAGAATAACATCAGCCTCGTTAATCTGTGTTCCGAAGCCTTGACTTCGACTGACACCCAGATTAGTTAAATAATCTGTTAAATCCTTTCTGCATAGTTTTAGAGGAATAACATAAAGCTCATTTGGTGCGTATGGTGTTGGACCGCACACACTGTCAACAGCAGAAAATGAGCAGCTCATTTTGCGTTTTACATTACGCTCAGGAGGAAGGGGGGTGACTCTATTGTTTTCCGGTATTGATTCGTGACCGACTCGTCGCAGCCATTGTGACGTCACATAGCAACGAGTGAGCGCTTCGAGTGGCCTATTCAGATTACGCCATTGAAGAAGGATGAGAGAGGTTAACAAAGACAAAAAAACAGGGCTAATATCGCTTTTGTTCGCTAACTAAGTGTAGGTGTTTACAGTTTGTTGTTGCTTTTTGTCTGTGTGCATAATCTGTTTTAGCTTTATGCGCGCGTAGTCGTGTATTCTTCTTGATATTTGTTTCGGGTAAGTGGCGGGACCGCCATCTTGAAAACCGGACCAGAAAAATCAACGTAAAACGTTTGCGGTTTCTCTCTGAATAGTCCTACCAATAGTCTTGTTAATAGGAGGTTTTATGCATTTATAATATACGTTTAATCTGCGTGTCTCCATGTGTCGATTGAACCGGCCGTTTCTCTCATGAATCCATTTGAGTGTTGTTTATTTCTTGATTTCCACCAAAATTTCCCTGCGATATGATCGGTTTATATCTGTTTTGGAGGACCTCTGTTGGTAGTTATCAGACCTTTGAATTGAATTCTTGGTGTTTCGATTTTATTGGCCTTTTGTGTTTTAATTGTGTCCGCTGTACGGTGGAATTTGTGGGCGTTAATCGTAGAGCAGTTTTCTTTTCTTTTCTTTTCTTTTTTTTTGTTCTTTTTTTTGTGTTGGCTTTTGTTGTGAAGGTTTGTTGGCCTTGTTTTCTTATCTAGTTTTTTTCCTACTCGGAACAGATAATGTCCACGGAAAACATAGAAATATGCCATTTTTTGGCACCAAATGAAGGCTATTTTTCATAACACCTGCATTGCCAAATAAAACATTGATTGATTGAATCCGTTTTCCCTCAGACACTGGAAGTCCATAAGCTTTATTCTCCTTGAGTGTGCTTAGCAGCTAAAAATCATCATCATCATCATCATTATCATTATCGTCGAATATTAACCCAGGATAACCATTCAGTACAAAGTACTGTTATCAACAGGGTCCTGCTACGCTCTCATTCTGACCATATCTGGCCATACAAACCCTGCCTGTTCCATTTTTAGTGGTTTTATTTGTAGTTAGTGTTATACCAGTTATGGCTGAAAACCTTGATATTGGCCTTAGAGAATTCCCCCTATTTTGCTTTGTTTTGTGTCTTCATTGGTCGATGTTCAGTTATCCTTGTGTAAAAATGGTTGAATTTCACCACCCTAGCTTTCTCTTCACTATGGCATTAAAGTGAAAAGGTTAGTTACATTTATTTTGGTTGCTGATAAAACAGAAAAGTCACATTTTTTTTCCCTTCCCACCAAAGTATAACTATCTTAAATTTGAGATCTCCAATTATTAAACTTGCCAATTGATTTTTACTAGCAATCAAGCTGAGGTAAACCTTTACATGACTTTGTGCCCTTAAAGAAATATGTTGGGCAGTCATAATCAATGGAAGTTTAACTGGAGGTTTGGAAGGGCCCCTAAGGGGGTGCATAAATGAAGCAGGAACTTGTAAATTTGACAGTATGATTGAACAATATATGTGAAAAATATGGAGTTCTCATATGCATGTCTTGACAGGACAGGCGTTAAAGAAGAAGGGTGGTGGGAGGGGGAGGCATCCAGCCTTTAAAGGGTAAATGTTCATCAGAATCCCTAAGTAATACCTAGTGTGGCATTCTAAAAGGGAGTTTGTGCATTATGACATGACTGTTCCTTCCAGTGGCATTCCCTGGAAAAAAAAAAGGTGTCTTTAATAACCTGTTTTCAGTGGAATGCAACTTTTTACATGAACAAAAGGGAAGTATTAGCTGATTATGACAGTAGTAGTATAGCTGCCAAATTACCCGAGTGCAACCTCGTTTTTAATTTATAGAAAATTGCCGCCAATAAAAGTGTGAGAAAACATGACGTCACCTTTACGTCAACAGGTGGCTCAGGCGGCGAAACTGGTGGGTGGCCCGTATAGTTTAGGCTAAGTGGGCGGAAAATAAACGGATTCAAGATGGCCGCCGCGTATACCCCATACCCAAAACCCTCTCGCTGGGTCTGACGTCACGGCAAGGGGGGATGCCCCCTCAATAGGCTGAGGTCATGGAAAGGGAGATACCCTCTCTGATAAGAATATGAAAAGCTGATATAAGAAGATTCCTGATAGGCTTTTTCTTATAATGCGAACGATGGAAAGATGGGTCGATATTCTTCAAGTAATTGAGCATTTTAATCCTTACCGCAATTACGTTCTATCTCTGATAAGAAATGTTACAACAGAATTTCTGTGGCCTTGTTATTGGACGCCTTTCCGTAAGACATCATGTAAAGATCACATGAGAATTGTCTCTTCCCTTTTACGTTTTCCTCCACCGAAATTTATATGCTTCGTAAGTGTTTTTCACTTCCGGGAACAAATCGAAAGATTTCTCAGAAAAAAAAAATGAAAACGGGGTTAACTTGTGAGTAGAAGACACCGCTGGGGAAAACGTCGCCTGTCATAAGACAGTCTGGCCTGTCATAAGACAGTCCGGTCTGTCAAGTTCGACACACACGAGGGGACAAATGGCTAGGACATTGATTTGTTTAAAAAGAAACCTTGTTATGGTTTGAAAACATACTTGGAGGCGTTCATGAATAAAGGCCCTGGTGTATTATCTTTGTTTATTTTTTTTTTTCGAAAAACATTGTCGTGTGGTGTGAGTGCGTTCCAAGAAAGGTATTAAGGTGCCTACCCAATGTCATTTTTCTTGATTTACACCGAATACAGCGTTGAGGATATATTATGAATATCGAAGTGCAAGAACAGAAATTTTGCCAGTCGTCGGACCAGTTGATCCAAAACATCACCCAACTGATCAATAGGTTGGTGTCCAACGTGGTTGAGAGGTCGCCGCAGTTATACATGAAAACCAAGCTTCCCTTGTTGAGTTGCACTGTTAGTTTATCCCAAGTAGTGGTGAAGATGCAACAAGCCTGGAAGCCATGGCAGAACCAGCATCTATTCCAGTAGAGATCGCTATTCCTTTGGAATAACGGATCCACGATCAAGCCCCTCTCCCATCACCACAAACAGTACATAAAGAAAACACCGTGTAGAAAAAAAAAAACAAAAAAAACACAAGGATCCAAACATGCCTCTAGAAGCCATTTCGCTCTTGGAAGGAACGTGCTTGAAAGCAGCAGCTGTGCAATTGGAGCCCGACGTCTTGCACACCTTGGATTCGATCTATGCCTTTTACCATTGTCAATGGTGGTGTAACAGTCACATGTACCGTGTTTTCAAGGTATACCAGGCTCTCTTCAATGGGATGGCCTTACTAGTGGTGGCTGCTGGTGCGATTACCAGTTCCATATTCGCGAATACCATCTGTCCAAACCCCAAGGCGCGTGAGAACGAGTACCTGCTGTTACCAGCGAATCCCACTTGTTAACTCCATCGAGTGGAAGTGTATGATGTTTAACAACGAACACCCAATACACTGAAAAATTTATAAAATGAAGTGTGTCGTTAGACGTTTGGTCCGATCATACAGATCAGAAAGGGGTACAATAAGAGGGACGTTAGTGATGTTGAGCAGATAGCGGAAGAAGAAGAACACGGTGAGGATAAGGAATATGAAAAACCACAGGACGAATCAGAGGACGAAGAAGATGACAAACCAGAAGAGGAAAAAGATGAAGAACCAGAGGGGGAAGAAGATGAGGAAGAAAATCCATGGGTGGCCATTGGAAATGAAGTCGAGGAGCGAAATAAAGAAAAACTTGCCTATAATCTGGCTATCTGAAACATGGAATCCCACTGGCAGTGATGAATCCACCAATGTTTTGCTTAGACACGCGCCCTTACTCCCGAGCCAGACGGTGGTTACTTACAAATTTCCTTTTTTCTTTAATTTGGTCGAGAAAAATTCGTTGATAGTTCAGAAAATATTTCTAAGAGTCATAAAAATGGCAACGACCGTTGCGAAACGGACAACTGCTCCGAAGGCTCAGTGAATATTTGCCAATGTTCACTGAGCCTGAGGCGAATAATTGTTTTAGTATTATTTTCAGAGGTGAATATCAAGGAATAAAATAACGGATTAAAACATAACAACATAGACGCAATTGCTTGTTTGCATACACTTATGCAACCTTAGTTTTAATGATAAACTTATATGTGCATCGATTGCGAATCAATTTACTTATCGTGTTTAGCAGTAAAACAAACAAACGAAACAATACGAAAAATGAATTCATCCGGTACCTTTGTTTTATCGTTGCTGACTTTATTCACAGTTGTCATGATCGTCTAAAAATGATTAGCTTTTTAAATTTCGGTCAATCGATCTCACCTAGCTGCAGGCGATCACTGAGTTTGCGATTCTATAATGTCTTGAATACGAGTTCTTGAAAGGATTTTAAGTTCAAGGGCGCAGCGTTCATTTTGAAAATTCTCCATTCTTTTAAATATTCTGGACTTGGTATGGTGCCTTCCGAATAAATGAAAAAATTATTCAGAAACTGTACGCTATGTTTACTTGGAAATCTCTCAGTCGTCCAAACAAGGAGGAATATCGAGACTCTGGTCTCTGGGTCTTTTATTTGCCAGAAGTCTGTCTTGAATGATCTCCGTATAACTTCACTACTTCCACTTCGCTGCTGCCTCTACTTGAGTAATTGACTGACAAATGCACACGTACTTAAATATCACAGCGGTAGCTATGTGGCCACATGGGACGACTGAACTTGAAGGATGCGAAGTACACATGAAATAATTCATATTTGAACTGCGGTTGTAGATGAAAGTGAAGAATGATCATCGCAGTAATTTTCCAACTTAAGCAATTGGAAAGAAAAAGCCTGAAAAAAAATCGAGACTTCAACGGGATTCGAACCCGTGACCTCCGCGATACCGCGATATCGGTGCGATGCTCTACCAACTGAGCTATGAAGTCACACATTGGGAGCGAGGTCAATCAATTAAGCTCATATCTTCCCGTGAGGAGTGAAATGATGTGCAGTATACATGAAATAATTCTTTCCAATTGCTGAAATTGGAAAATTTAAGCAATTGGAAAGTAATAATAATCAAATCGTTCTAAATTGTCAAAATTGTCTAAATTGTATAAGCCCTATAACACAAGCCTAGATATGGCCTTGTCCCTAATACGTGGCTACCCGTGGGAGGGAGGGTGTAAAGGAATTCGATGCTAAATCAAGCGGTAGATGTTAATGGCAGGGATCTTTTATATAATAACCCGTTATTCTCGCATTTTGATTGGTTCTCGCCTATGATCTATTAGAGGACAGACGCACGATTGACGTCATTATTACAAAGCTTTTCCCTCTGTGTTTTAAAATGGCGGAAAATTTTAACAATTTAGATAATATTTTACGTGACTGGGCAAAGGATAAGGTACAAAAAAAAGTCTTGTCGAGGCATTGAACAGGTACGAGAAGCAGTAACAAAAAAGATCAAACCGTTTCTTTTCTAAGAAATGACTTAGAAAAAATACTCGAGCAGTCTCAGTCGACAGTCGTGCGAGACTAAACCAAGCACAAAATTGGTCTTGGTAAGCCGAGAACCACTGCTTTATCTCAAATTTAACAAGCCTGATTAACAAAATATTGATGAGATTAATTTATTTAACAAATTCAACTTTTCTCATTCTCAAATTAACTGTTGATACACTAATTGATGTCAAGAATAAAACATCGAAACATCACTTCTTGAAATCAGTTTAAATAAACAGATAACCTTGCTTTCCGACATGCGAATGCTCCAGCCCGTTTCAGGGGACAGCAGCAAGCAAAGTATAGCAAACTACAGCTCACGCCCAGCTTTATCACAGTTAAAAGGTGTCTCCGACACTATTTTAAACTCATATGAGAATCACCAACCACAGACGACACAAATTTTCTCCATCACTAACGCTCCTTTCATTCAAAACTCGAATCGAATAGCCTCCAGGTTAACTGCAACCGCAAGTTTTCCCAACGTATCATGAAAAGCTGGACCGGTCACGTGCGTATGATTAGCCAATTAAATTCGAGGATTTAGGATTCTTGCCCGCTCAGATGCTTGAGAAAAAAATAAGTGTTTTTTATCATTTTTCCTCAGAATGAACACTTCGAACTCTTGCATTGTTCTCTGTCCAACACTTAAATCAACGCATAAATGAACACCGTTATTCAGCCATCGGAAAACACCTTGAAACACAGCAAGGGAACAACAAAACAGAGACTGGCCACCTTTTCAAAGTTCTGAGGAAATGTAACAGCAAATTCGATTGCTAAGTCTACGAGATGCCGTACGTAAAGGATCGACATCAAACGTTCTCTTAACACGCAAACCGACTCCATTCGCGCCAAACTGTTTACGTAACACTTTCGCACACGTTTGTCTTTATTGCGTTTCCTACCTTGAGAATTATACGCATAGGACCTGCAAATATTTTATGTATTGTTCATATTTTATATACTCTAAGTAGACGTTATACTTTTTCACTTTTTACCTTGATAATGGAACCGAAACCTTGTTAGTTGTTTAAATGTGTTTTACAAATCTTTTAGCGTTAAACTTCTTGTTCTACTTGATAGCAAAAATCACAAGCGAACTTAGGATCCACTTTGTTTTTCCCCGTAGCGTGACGTTGAAAACTAGAATTTTTGCGGAAAAGTTTAGCCCAGATAATAGTAAGGATTTGGCGAGTTTGAAATGCTCACATCGTAAAAAAACGATGTCACATCTAAAATATGCTATTCTGCTGTCCAACTAACTATTTTGGCAGATCTTTCAGTAAATCAAGGCTAAATATCGCAGAAAGTGGGAATAAAGTGATATTCTTCGCTAAAAATTTTGGCGGGAAATAATTCTGGCTAATGATTTTTTGGGGGACTTTGCAAGACCAGTTACTCCGACTTACCTCAAATTTTTAACAATTTTAACTAAACTGGATAGTGATGACAGTGTAAGAGACTGTGAAAAAAAAAAAATATCTTTTCTGTAGAAATAAAATACCGCACTTTTGAGAAACGAGTCGCTGAAAATGGCTAAAATTGAGTCACACCCATTAACGATTCAGCGGCGATAGATGGCACCTCAAGAAAAACGTAGGATTAAAGCGAAAAACCTCAAATATATCTCAGTCAACCAATAAGGGGACAAATATTATCGCAAAAAATAAGACTTTCTGGAATTTGTAAGAAGTATCTTTTAGCCTCACCTAAAGTTGCCGGAAATTTCGGCCATTTTAGACCGCTTGCGAGGCCAAAATTATGATGTGGTGATATCTCAAAGAAAAACGAACACCTACCTCGTTAAGTGCCATGGTTGTTAATCTTTTCGGATAGCTTTTATACTGTGAAAATTGATGAAGATAAACAGCCGACCTCAATCTTTTCCTGCTGCCCGGTTTTCTGTGACAATGACACTTAACTGAGATACGAAACTTCATATTTTCAACTAACGCCATTTTCGTCTATAGCAGTACGTTATATGTAATTAGCAAGACGAAAGTCATATTTTGAATACGATTTGCCCATATTTGTCCTTAAGACACTGAAGCAAGTAAAAGACGAGTGAAGAGTAATATCTTTAACTGAATATATTGCAACAGAAACCGTGGTATATTTTCAACATCTTTGCAAGAGGTGATGTGTGATGATGTCTGATGTGTACCTATATGATAAGTGAAGCTTTGGAGCTGCCGGACTGGTTCATAGCTTCCGGACCTTATCCCAGTTTCTATAGTATGAAGCGGCTAGGAGTATTTCCACTTCCCCTGGAGTGGAAGCTAGTCCATCGGAGGTCACTCCCCCGGAATTTGTCAGCTTTTCCCAACAATTCGCTGGTACCCATTTATACTCCTGAGTGGAGAGAAGCAATGTGTGAGAGTTAAGTGTCTTGCCCAAGAAAACAACACAGTGTCCCCGGTCAGGGCTCGAACCAGGACCGCTCGATCCGGGGACGAGCACACTAATCATGAGGCCACCGCGTCTCTATTTATATAATAAGTTGAGATTCAAATAAAATAAACTATTCATAATTTTTGAAAGATTTTCAATAAAAACAATGAGGACAATTCTGTCATCCCTTCTAGTAAAAATATGTTCTCAAAGACCAATTAACTCATGATTTTACAAGCACACCGGCGCACTTGCAGCCTACACTCTGTAAACAGGAGCACTGAGCTGCGGAACGTAGCCTGTCGCCAACTTAGTCTCAAAACGGACGAAAAGGCAGCAACTGTAATAACACGAGTTAACGACAGACTTATTATTTTGCACAGTAACTGTTATCACTCGTATCGGACTGGTTCCAGAACCACTTAAAAATTTCTTTGTTGAACACAGAATTTCTCACATTACATTCCTTGTACCCAATGACCGCGCTGCATCTGATCTTGCATCTTTCATGCTCTCTAACACCGACTTGCTTTACATTGATCTGCTAAAATTGAGTTTACTAGTTCAACTTAGGGTATTATATGGGGCGCAACGAATCCGAAAATGTTAATTTTAGTAACAGCTCATATGAAGCCAAAGTCACCACATACATTTCTCACGAAATGCGCTGAAAAAGTGCAAAATTGATTTACACATCAAAGAATACTATAAGAATTTGCAACAAATTCGACACAAAATGTGACACAAAGACAAATGAAAACGTAATATTGACAAACACTTAGTTAAAATACCGTTTGAAGACATTGCTGATAAAGACGGATAAGACATGGTTGATATGGACAAGTTATATATCCATATAATTGACACATTAAACTGTTTCTTAATAGTTTCTTAGTAAGATCATCAATTTGGGCGATTGTCGCCTTTTAAAACGCTTGTTGTGTAAGATAAATTCGATGTTAAGTCGGCGCGGACATTTTGTGACTCTCTGCCCTAATCTCCTATGTCTCAGGCTAAATATGAGTGGTGTCACAAATGAAATAGATCTTGCAATTCCGGGATCTCAGAATTTTCTAGATCGAGAAACAACATGGAAAGGATCTTGTAAGAGAGTTTTGTTTTCCCATTTTTATTTTTATTATTCTTGTTTTCTGTAAGATTGTATCCTATATCAGGAAGGGAACCTCCTGGCACACACTCTTTAATTTCTCTTTTATCGTGCAATTGACACTGATTGTGATTATTCGTTGGTAGGCACTTGCAAAACAATCAGTTGAACGACTTACCTGAGGATATTTTCCGCTACAATACCGAGCTGGGAAAGCTGTGAGTAGATCTCTTCGTGTAACTCTAGATTACAGTAACTAAATTCCCAACTAGCCAATCAGAAGCTGTGTCTACTGTCTTGATATCCTGAGACATCAAGTCACTGACCTGATATGGCTACAATATCAGGTCATTTGGCCGAATTTGGGTACGGTAAAGACCTAATCGTTCCTTTCTGTTACGCTTTGGCGACATATCAGGCTGGTTTGGTCCCGCCATGGGTATTTCGGCTAGAGTAGCTCTCGCAAAAGTAAGAACCATGGTTCTGCCAAACTCACCTGGTATGCCGCTGCACGCAATTTAAGAAAGTAAGTAAAAGAATAGTTTGGCAGGTAACAAGTCCGCCTGTTGAACGGCCACAGAACAAGCAACGGCGTGAAGTTCTGTATCCACTGCACTTGAAGATAAATTTAATTTTTTTTTAATGAACCACTAGATAGACGCGAGAATCCAAACTTTATTTTGACTAAGGTGGACGTCAGCGACGTTTTCTTCCTTTTAAAGTTTCGGTCTTGATAATAAAAATGCCACTCTTGTCTTCGAAGCAGTCTCCAATCGTTTTTCCAAGGTGTACTATCTATATATTTCTTTAATCTCTCGCATTCAATTTGGCGAAACTTAACTCTTTGGCTCTCTTAATTTTGTAATGTGTATTTTCTGTGAAGGTTGGAGATAAATTACGACGTAGAAAGCTAGTAGAGCCCTACAATTCGAAGAAAAAAACTTGAATAAATCAAGTGAAGACAAGAGAGAATCTACACTGCCTTCTTCGTTTACAAAACCATTAACATTACAAGCCTTTCCATAAACGTAGTGTAGTTCAGGGTCGCTGACGCCGCTTTGCTGCGAATAGTCCATTTCGGCTGCTAAAATTAACAGCGCTCTTTAGTTAAGTTTTGGTACAAACAAAGTTTACCATGAGGATATGCAGGTGTGAAACAGTAAATTTAAAGAAGAATTTTGTTTCAGTCGGGCAAGGTCAACGTCCGGCGCTCTGATCTACTCTGATTGGTTAAGTGAGAGCAAAGTGTACAGAGCAAACTTAGTCATGCAAAGAAAACTTATGTGTGTAACAGAAACCGTAATGACACAACACTGTTCACTTGTCTTTCCTGTCAAAATTCGAAACATGTAAAGAACAGACGGAAAATATGCAATACTGATTGAGAAGCCCTTACGATTTCCTTCCATGCATACATTTCCTCTCAGGTCATGATTTGTTGTGGTTGAAAAGGTCCTTTTAAGAGCTAAGTAAATCTCCTTTGGAATTTCACGGGTAAACTCCAAATACCAAGATCTCTTAATTCGCCGAGGAGCTGGCAGCCTTCTGTAGATTAAATCCAACCATGTACAGGTCTCGTCTTTTAACTCTGCTCCTGTGTTGAGTGATGATGATTCACAGAAAATGGAAAAAGGATCTTTCTCTCGAGCACGTTGTTCGTAAAGACCTCGTAATCTTTTTGCCTTTTGTTTAACAAAAAAATGCGAAGTTTTCCCCCAGGTCACTGCATTCTATGAAACAATTGACAGCTGACTCAATAGCTTCTCTGTTTTGTCGCTTACCTCGTCACTGGATTCTTGTAGCTCTTCTGTGTCAACACGAGTCATTTCTTCGAGAACATATTGAAATGGCACAGAAGCCGCCGTTTTGAAACTTGTTTTCAATTTTTGTTGACGCGTCCGTTGATCCGAGATGCAATCACCCCGGCATTTTTGTTGGCGTGTGTGCCCAGGGTGATTGATTGGATACCGAATTTGTGACATTATATTCTTTGTACCTAATCAGCTGCATTTGATCTTGCAACTTTTATGCTCTCTTACACCGACTTGTTATAACAACTGATCGCTAAAATTGAGTTTACTAGTTCACCTAGGTTATCATATAGGGAACAACCAATCCGAAAATGTTAATTTTAGTGGCAGGTCATACGAAGCAAAAGTGACCACATACCTTTCTTACGAAATGCGCAGAAAAAGTGCAAAGTTGATTTGGGCATCAAAGAGTAGTATAGGAATTTTTAACAAATTCGACACAAAATGTGACACAAAGACAAATGTACGCGTAATAATAAGAAACACTTAGTTAAAATACCCTTTGAAGACATTGCTGATAAAGACGGACAAGACATAGTTCATATTGACAAGTTATATATCCGTATCATTGACACATTAAACTGTTTCTTAATAGTTTCTTAGTAAGATCATCAATTTCGGCGATTGTCCCTTTTTAAGAGCTCCTGCCTGAGAGCATTGAGAATCGTGCGACAGCGACTATTTTGGCACATTGCTCATATTTTGCCTCAAGATACCTTTTGGTGAACTGTTTTAAAAATCATAATTTTAAGTTCCAGCGCTTTTTTGTTTTTGAAAAAAAATGCCAAAGTTTGAAAATGCGGTCAAAGTGCGTTTTCCGCCCAGTGGAATGCCCCAAATAACACGAAAAGACGAAGCGTTCGTAAAATCTTGAAATTCAATCAAGTACCGTTAAATTTTACTCAAATATAGAATAGCTATTCCTCTTTACGGCTAATTTTAAAAGATATGTCAAATGCTCTATTATTTTAAGTTTTCAAGGCATTCAAAAAACATTTCTGGCGACCGGTTAACGAGAGGCAAAATATTGGCTATTTTTGACTGGAGAAAACCTTCTCTGGTACCTAATTATTTTAGAATCTAACTCCACAGCTGAAAAGATTTGTCTTTTAACTGTTATTCTGCCAAATCTCAAGGTCGGACTCGAACTGGTTCCCTTTGAAAAAACCTGGAATCTACGAACAATGTTCAGCACATCTTTCAAAATATTTGTCTACATTTCGACGTAAAGAAAGACCGAAACCTCAATGTTCGCTGCTTTGTACATTTGAGTGACTGGATTATCGTTATTTCTGAGCAACTTACGAAATAAAACGCTGAAATATATATTTATCGTGTGATTATTACCTTGAGATTTCAAGATAAGTTGTTGTGGGAAACTATTTTAAAATGACATGGCGACTTGCTATGTAAACATTGCGGAAATGGTCGTCTTTTCTCGGATGTATTTTCAACTTTATGAATGCATTTCAGAACAACTGTACGGGTCCGCAAATGATCCCAGGACCGCAAATGATCCCGGACCGCAAATGGTCCCCAAATTGGACCGCAAATGATCCCGGACCGGAAATGATCCCGATAGGGACCGCAAATGATCCCGACTAAAAAATACCGAATGGCATGGATGGTGGGATGGTGTGGATAGGCAATTGGCGTACGTGAATACGGATGTTTTTATTAAAGCCATCTTACAATTATAATCAAGAGAAAATGAGGCTTACAACTTGCTTTTTTTTTCATATTTTCGACTAAATTTTGTTGCTAACTACGATGTTATGAATATCACCACTCAACCATCAAAACGCGACTTGGCTTGCATTTCTTTGCAATTCTCAGTAAAATTATGATCAGTGCAACATACGCTACATATCCTCCTTTGTTAAACACTGATATTTCGGTGTTATAGTTAAATCACATTTTATCAGCCACTAACGCCACTCGTCTAAAGTTTTAAACTAAAATCTAACCATGAAGCAACTATTAAGGAAGACGCTGTCACCTGAGTAGACCTACAAGCCTATCGCTTCATCACGCTGTGAAACACCTAGTGTATAGCACTGGGAATTTGAACAAATTTATTTTGTTATTTTTTCTTTGGTCGTATTTTGGCTTTAATTCTTCCGAAATGACTACTTGAGTATTCTAAGAAGCCAAAATTCCAAGCTATAGTTATGAAGTTCAGCTTCGTGACCAAGCAAGGCCAAGGCTTGCACTTAGTTTTGACAAGTTAGCTGTATGATAGATGTTTGATACTATCGCCCCGGGATTTCGAAAATGTTTACAAGTATGTGTTTTTCGAAGAATTCTAATTCAATAGGTCAGGCATAAGAGGCGGTATATTTATATCTGTTTACAATTAGCGTGCTTCGTTTGGAAACCAGAGCATTTTGAATTTCAGGGTTATGGAGGTTGCGTGACACAAGGCTACTATCGAGTTTGTTGAAAAATATATACTTATCTCATGATTTTGAGCCTTCTTGGAAGTTAGAGCATCAGGAGAAGTGCTTATGTGAATGCTTGTATGTTTAGTGCTAATAATCAGTCGCCTTGAAACCCAAAGTAAGTTCTAGATGTTTACACTATATTCCGGCTGCCATATTGGTGTACAACGGATGTATACCAACATGGCGTTTTCTTACTGGGCTCAGTAAATTTCTGGGAAACATTTACTACGAATTTCTGAAGTTTGGGGAAACGCGCAGGCCTAAAACTCGGAGAAGTGTCTTAATTAGTTATCTTCTATAGCGTACATCGCAATGTCTTAGCTTTTTCCATTGGTTGGTTTTCGATTTATTATTATTTTTTTTAATTGCGTGACAGTGAAAACGATCTGAACCGTTCGAAGAACAAAACAGCAACTGTGGAATATATTTTTTTGTAAAATGATAAAACATGTTTTTTAGTTCATAATTTTTGTATATGTTCCCACCTTCCTCTGATATAAATCCATGCCATTCCTTATATTTTGATCGGGATCATTTGCGGTTTGTGGTTCAATTTGGGAATGATTTGCGGTCGGCATCATTTGCGGTCCTGGGATCATTTGCGGACCCGCACAGAACTCTCCAAACAAGATTTGGTAAAAGATAACATCTCATCAATGTCTAACAGCGCTTAGTTTACGCGCAATGGTGTAAACTTATTTGTTATTTCTCATTTTCCGACTGGACTGTAATTTGATCTAATTTCACCTTTTACCTACAACTTCCCGATCCCACGCAAACCACGCACAGTCATATAAATATATTTCTAAAATAAACACAAAATACGCACCAAAACCCGTTTTCCCATCTACTTGCTATCGCTCCAGCTTTCAGCTAGCATTAAAGCATCCGTTGTAGGAACCAGATGTGTTTGAAATCTTCCCGAAAGGTCAGTTTATTTACAAAGTAACACAACAGCCAAGTCACGTGCACACCAAAGTGCGGTAAAATTATTGGCTACATTGAACTGGAAAACCAGGAACACATGAGACCAGTCCTGCTGTTGGCTTAGCTGTGCCATTTTGTGCCCCTAAGAGTTTGTATTTTTCACATGGCATTTTTCTGTAGCTACATTACGCTGCAAGGTAGGTCCAGCGTTTGCGGACAATCGAGCGACTATCCAGGACACCTCGAGTGCGTTAGCTTAAAGGACTGCACGAGAGATGTCAGCAGTCATTTGGCAAGCTTCAAACTAAGCGGGGATGAGGGTATTAATACAGAGATGAAGTTACTGTTGGCGAGAGCTGATGAGTGGTGTCATTTATGCTATTTTTGAACCGGTAGTGCCCACATACAGATGAGATGTTTAGCTAAAAGTTGTCAATGTTTTAGGTGTGTTTAAAGTGGAAGAAGAGCACGAGTTGCTTAATATTTTTCCGCACCACAGAGCCGTTTATGGTATCCGTTGGAGGACAGGAAAATCTGTCTCCACAGTCCCTGCAGAGATGGCCGCCCACAAATCAGCGAATGCTAAAGCTAAAGGAATTTACCTAGTGAATAGCCACCAATCAACAGTAATTTTCGAGGAAACCAAGATTCTCATTCCAGTTGGATCGCGTGAGTTGCATATAGCCTAAAATGTTTACCAGATCTCGTACAAGTAGTTATACATATACATGTAACTGTTCCTATTTCATAACCATGAGGGGTGAAACAGACTGGCTTGTGAAGTAATCGCAAAGGGAAATAAGGCAAGGGATCGCGCGAGAGAATGGAACAGTTATTTCTGTGGTCTTGAAGTCACTCTGATTTCGTAAGAGCTTTTTCGAATTACTTTAATTGGCTGAGAAAATTCGCATTGTCCTCGAGCAGTATATTTTTCGGCAAGAAGTGAAAGGTTTATTGCTCCACTTTTTCAGCAATTTGCAAACAGTGTAAAGAGTTCGTGAGCAAACAGCTCTTGGAAAACAAGTCACTGCCGGACCAGAAGTCAGAAGCCTGTGGAACACCTTTGGCTGCGCCTACGGCTGAACAAGCTGTACTACATGCTGAGTCATCTCAAGAACAATCCACGGTAAGAAGCTGACTAATTTTGCGCCGGGTGTTAATTTAATCATGCCAGCCCAAAACCCACCCCAACACCATCGCACACACTTCACAACATACACCCACATACCAACAAGAAAATAAATACGCTTTTTAGTTACTATTGAAATTATTTTTACTTATAGCAGACATTGGTGGAAAAGGATCCCTCGGACAACGATGTTTCATCTGAAGATCTGGCGGCAGAATTATCAAGGCTTGCAATTGACGATGAGACTTTCCTTAGTCCAGATACAGATAGCATTGTTTCAAGCACGAGCGAGGAAACGCAAGCTGTGAAGGCAATGTCGGTGGTGCCTCGAGAAAGGTTGAATGAGTATTTACTCTCCGACGGTATCGCTCCGATAGTTCAACCCTGGCTTGAGTGGGAACAGGTCTCTGACAGAACCAAGCAACGATACACCAAAAGAACGGCAGAGATCGTGTCCTCAGTCCTCCGCACAATCAGCCCGAAAGACGCAGGTTCTCTTTGGCAGGCCACTGTCTCGTCTGCTGCCATGAAGAAGGCCCTTGGTCTAGAAGACTTATCGCAGCCGTCAAAAGACTACCTCGAGGCTTTGGCAGAGGCTTACGGCAATGCAAATGGCTAGTACACGAGAAGACAGATTCTGTCCATCATGGCAGGTCTTGCCAGCTAAAAGGCCATCTCAGTGTTTATACCAGGCTTGTCGAGATATCACTGCACCATAGCCAACCTTCATCGCCTGCAGTTTGAGCGCGGCGCTTCCATGACCTACCAACCATTAGTGAGAGTAAGAGTTGAGCGGCAGCAGTTGGACCATTTTCTGTCCTTCATTACGAGTCCTCATTTAGTCCAAGATCTGCCTTTTGGACAGAACATGCTGACGCTTTCCTCAGGAAAAACTATTGAAATACCGAACGCCATCCGTACGCTTATTCCACAGAGGATAGCGGGCCAGTACGAACAGTACTGCGATGAGACGGGATTCGAGCCCTTCAGCGAGCGCACCATGTTGCGGATACTAGCAGAGTGCAAAGCTTCAGTGCGCAAGTCTCTTCAATGGCTTGAATGCTTTGCCGCAGAAGGTGCTCGCGCTTTTAAAGACCTTGAATCCTTAGTGTGCCAGCTTAGCGAACTCGGACTGGGAAAGGAATCAGATGCCATTGACACCCAATCCTTGAAGACTGCCAAATTGTATCTTAAAGGCGATTTCAAGCTAATAGTTTTTTGAAAACTAACCCTAAAAAATTGTAGGACTGGGACAAAATCTGTCTCGCGGTGGGTTGCTCAAAATTCGCTTTGAATATGCCCTTTAAACATAGATGCTAATGTTCATTTTTTTTTTCTAATTCATTCTACAGTAGTAATTCTGTAAAACGGCAGTAAAACGGTAATCTAGAAAAAGCAAAAATTAGTCCAAAGGCTCTCCCATCGAAAGATCAGGCTTTGATGAGGGAGAAGGGGATGGCGAGAGGGGTGGAGGGTGGGGGTGGGAATGGCCAATTGATGGGAAAAGTGCCTTAGTCACCTTTTCCATTTATTTTTTAATGGTGTTTTATTTTAACCGCCACGATTTTTTCCTTTATTCTCTTTGATCCAAGGCCAGCTGAATATGTACCTTATTAGTGTAGCGATCTTGGCAATACAGGTATGACGTGTAATGCATTTAAATGCATTCCTTGACAGGTTCACATTAGCACCAACTCTGAGGTAGCCAGTCACTGCAGTGTGTTTGCCCTTAGCGATTGTACCAACCCAGACCTTCGGCAACAATGCGATCACCGACACGAAGACGTATGCGAGCAGTGCGAAAACCTAAATTCTACGCTTGCCGCCATTTCAGAAGCCGTAGCTAGGGCGCCGTTTCACACGGATGACGACAGAGACGAAGCTGTATATCTTACCAATCACGCCACGCTTGCCATCCAGTCATGGGAATGTCATTTGTTACGATTAGCACACCAAGACCAGGTTCGCCTGGATGTCATCGTTGCCCTCAACCAAGAAGCGGTTTTCATTGTAAACGACTGGGCAATGAAGTTCTTGCCGCAGAGGTACCGAGAGTCCCAAGCAGATTGATTTGGCAAGCGTGCTATATCCTGGCACATATCAGTCGTATACCGACGGGTAGAAGGGGTCCTACAGTAGCAAGGGTTCATCCACGTCCTCCAGTCATGTAGCCAGGGAAGCTCTTCAGTCGTAGCCATCATGCACCACGTTCTGACCACACTTAAGCAGGAGCACCCGGAAATCAACACGGCCTTTTTTCGTCAGGATAACGCCGGGTGTTACCATTCCTCTCGCACAATCCTGGCGTGTCGACATATGGGAACACGTTGCGGAATTTTGGGTGGCACGTATTGATTTTAGCAATCCACAAGGGGGTAAAGGTGCGGCAGATCGATTGGCTGCGTCACGCAAATTCCATATCAGGACATACATAAATGAAGGACACGACGTGTGCACTGCAAATGACATGAAAATTGCATTGATTTCTCATGGAGGATTGGAGGGAGTCCGAGTGGTTTCCATGGACACCATTGCCGAGACGCAAGACTCGGCCCAGACAGTAGCAAGTATCACAAGGCTGAACAACTTTGAGTTTACTTCAACAGACACCGTTACTTGTTGGCGTGCATATGGTGTCGGTCCTGGTGATGTAATCAAACTGGATGTATCGTCTTTTAGGTCTTCTGGTGAGTAGCCAAATATTGTAGACATAATGTCACGATTTGTTCTACGGACTGACAAACTCTCTTATTTTGCCGTTACTACGGTGTTCTTCACAATTCGACCTAAATTATATACAATAACGAGTGCGGAAACCTCCCTGATTAATAGTGTTAGGTAGAGAGGGAGTGAGGGATGGGTAATGCTTTTCAGTAGTACCTCTTCAACACCTGTTATTACCAATAACAATAACTGCATTGTTACTTGTTCCTAGATTGAAATATAATGTGGATGTGTGTCTCATCATATTTCAGAACCAAGTCAGAGCGGACTAGTGGCAGCATTTTCCCCGGGAGACTTCAAACCTTTGGGCAACAAGTCGACCAAAGCCACAACTCCTGAAGCCAGCGCGGAGGAAATGCAGAATGTCAATCCAGAGGAGAGCAACAAAGTTGCTGGGGTTTATTCATGTCCCCAGGATGGGTGCGTGCGCATCTTTCAACAGGTATCGGCGCTTGAAAAGCACTTGTCCCTCGAGAAATGGACACGGTCCCCTGAGAGACATACTGTGATAGATCTAGCCAAAATGGGTTACAAGTCAGCCCTGGAGGAGGGCGTTGGCGTTTTACCAACCCTAAAAACCTCAACGCTTTCCCAGGATTACCCTATTGCAGCTGCCAAGGAGGGATGGGCTCTTTTGGCTAAATTTCGTATCGGCCAAACAACAGGCCGAAAGCTCGATGCGGAGGTCGTTGCTCGTGAAATGCGTCGTGCTCGTGGTGCTGACTGTCTGCGCCTTTTCCAGTCATCAGAACTCCTTACAGCCTCGCAGAGCGCCTCTTACTTTTCACGTCTTAATGCTGCCGCTCGCCAGCAAGATATGAATGAGTTAGATATCCAGGCATCAGAAGAGGAGACAAATTTCACTGGCGCCAGAGACGTGGCGGCCACAGCAAACCAGATCCAGCATCCCATTATGACTTGTATGGCCAGTTCCATCTTTGCTCAATGGTGAAAGGTGATACCTTGAAGATACTCAAGTTACCAACGCTGCAGCGTGTATGCGAGGGCCTGGGTCTAGATATACCACAGCCTCCCGTGCGCAGGAGAGCTCCGTACATGGAACTACTAAAGGACATAACACAGAACTGTTCTTGTCAACAATGAACAAACCTTACGATCCACAAGGACTGTACTGAGGCCTGTTTACAAGAAGGGAGGGTACCGTATCAGTAGGGTTATCCTAGCCCGAGTTAACAAGCAAAATCAAATTTTGATTTCAAGCTCTTAATCATCCAGACACCATTTTTTCCTTGATTTTAGAACGCGTTTGAAGGCAAGACTATAAACAATTCTGCTTAAGGATATTTTAGCGACAGTAGCAACAAACATATCGGAAACTTAAGCGCCAAACTAAATATAAACAATTTTGGTGATTAATTGTTGATCGTCAGTGTGTAGAACATATTTTGTTTCATGGAATTGAAATTAAGTGATTCAGATAGCCGAGTTGTACCTATCTGAGTCTTTACAAGGACAACATATAACCCAGGTGCAAGGGTAACACTCACGCTCAGGTAGGGTTTGTCATCGTAGTGCATTCTGGCTGCATCATAAGCACGCCGATACAAAACAACAAACTTTCGAGTGCTAGAGAAGTCTTATTGTTAGGATAACTGTGGCATTAGGGTTACCCTTCCTTTTTGTTCACAGACTCCTACGACGCCGACCACTCCCCTCTCGCTTGCCGCCAAAAACCATGTGTGAAAAATGGGCAGCAAAAGTTTGGCAACAATTTGTATTTTGCTTGTAAAATACTAAGATAACCGTGACACCTGGAAATAAGCGAGGTTGTATTTGATTTTACAGTATTTGAGAATACTGCTAACTTAAGCTCACTTGTCTGCTAACTCGACTTTTACATTGACAACAGATATAGTATCCCGTCTCCGCATGCGTGACTCAAAGGAGTGTTGCATTACTCCGGGTCTCTCGCGTTTCAACAGCAAAACCACCGTCATAAAATGTCAGTTATGCTTGGTGGTAAAGGTACTTGATTCGAGAAAAATATGGCTTCAGAGGCTGCCTGCGGTGTCATTGGGGTAGGTTCGAGCTCTTGGTATGTATTGCGTTCACTTTGGATCTGAATATGAGCTCCGCACGATGAACCGAGTTGTTTGTAAACATTAAGCGGGCGGAATTAATATTTGCTATAATATTGAGCATAAAACTACAAGAGTCACAAGCGAAATTAACCTGTTCAGCTCGTGAAATTTGTCTTATAAAATCATAGATTATACGCTAATAAGGATATAATGCTGTTGTTTTCGTTGCAACTTATTCAGGAACGTTTGCGACAGGTATGTTTGTGTACTCTTGTCCCATGTGAAATCGACAGATTATCTGTTGACAACTGGTTTTCAAATTTTATCATTGTTTAATTTTTTTCACTCGCAGGCTTTCAATGGTTTCTAAATGACTTATCTAACTTAAGGGATAGATTAGTCGTAAGGTCAAGCCAGAAAATACAAGAGCTTATTTTTTATTTTCCTTAACCTCTAAGTTCAGCGTCCATTTCGTGTTCAAATTATCTGGTCATCTGTGAGTTGCTGCAGAGACGGAAGCGCGTTGAGTTCGAGCTTGAGATTTGGAAGGATAACAGCTAAAGAACAAAACGTTTAGCCCATAGAGTTAAATTTCGAAAAAACAACGTACCAGGAAAGGTTTTACCCACTCAAACTTAGCCAATATTTTACGCGTTTTTAGGATGGCTTGAAAATTCAGAATATTGGAGCATTTGACATATTTCTTACGTTAGACCTAAAGAGGAATAGCTATTCTATACCTGAGTAAACTTTAACAGTAATTGATTAAATTTCAAGACTTAACGAATGCTTCGTCTTTCCGTGTTATTTGGGGCATTCCATTGGGCGGAAAACGCACTTCGACCTCATTTTCAAACTTTCGAATTTTTTTGGAAAATAAAAAAACGCTGGAACTTAAAATTATGATTTTTGAAAACAGTTCACCAAAGGGTATCTTGAGGCGAATTATGAACAATGTGCCAAAATAGTCGCTCTCGCAAGACTCTCAATGCTCTCAGGCAGGAGCTCTTAAAACGCTTGCTGTGTAAGATAAATTCGATGTTAAGTCAGCCCAGAAAAAGTGCAAAGTTGATTTGGACATCAAAGAATAGTATAAGAACTTGCAACAAACTCGTCAAAATATCTCACACAAAGACACATGTAAGCGTAATAATGACAAAAACTTAGTTAAAATACCCTTTGAGGACATTGCTGATAGAGACGGACAAGACATGGTTGATATGGACAAGTTATATATCCATATAATTGACACATTAAACTGTTTCTTAATAGTTTCTTAGTAAGATCATCAATTTCGGCGATTGTCACCTTTTAAAACGCTTGTTGTGTAAGATAAATTCGATGTTAAGTCAGCGCGGACACTTTGTGACCCTCTGCCCTAATCTCCTATGTCTCAGGCTAAATATGAGTGGTGTCACAAATGAAAGAGATCCTGCAATTCCGGGATCTCAGAATTTTCTAGATGGAGAAACAACATGGAAAGTATCCTGTAAGAGAGTTTTGTTTTCCCATTTTTATTTTTATTATTCTTGTTTTCTGTAAGGTTGTATCCTATATCAGGAAGGGAACCTCTTAGCACACACTCTTTAATTTCCCTTTTATCGTGCAATTGACACTGATTGTGATTATTTGTTGGTAGGTACTTGCAAAACAATCAGTTGAAAGACTTACCTGAGGATATTTTCCGCTACAATACCGAGCTGGGAAGGCTGTGAGTAGATCTCTTCGTGTAACTCTAGATTACCGTAACTAACTTCCCAACTAGCCAATCAGAAGCTGTGTCTACTGTCTTGATATCCTGAGACATCAAGTCACTGACCTGATATGGCTACAATATCAGGTCATTTGGCCGAATTTGGGTACGGTAAATACCTAATCGTTCCTTTCTGGTACGCTTTGGCGGCATATCAGGCTGGTTTGGTCTCGCCATGGGTATTTCGGCTAGACTACCTCTCGCAAAAGTACGAACCATGGTTCGGCCAAACTCACCTGGTATGCCGCTGCACGCAATTTAAGAAAGTAAGTCAAAGAATAGTTTGGCAGGTAACAAGTCCGCCTGCGGAACGGCCACAGAACAAGCAACGGCGCGGAGTTCTGTATCCACTTCACTTGAAGATAAATTTGAAATTTTTTTAATGAACCACTAGATAGACGCGAGAATCCAAACTTTATTTCCAATAGGGAGGACGTCAGCGACGTTTTCTTCCTTTTAAAGTTTCGGTCTTGATAATAAAAATGCCACTCTTGTCTTCGAAGCAGTTTCCAATCGTTTTTCCAAGGTGTACTATCTATATATTTCTTTAATCTCTCGCATTTAATTTGGCGAAACTAAACTCTTTGGCTCTCTTAATTCCGTAATGTGTATTTTCTGTGAAGGTTGGACACATATTACGACGTAGAAAACTAGTAAAGCCCTTCAATTCGAAGAAAAAAACTTGAATAAATCAAGTAAAGACAAGAGAGAATCTACACTACCTTCTTCCCTTACAAAACCAATGACATTACAACCTTTCCATAAACCTAGTCTAGTTTAGGGTCGCTGACGCCGCTTTGCTTCGAATAGTCCATTTCGGCTGCTAAAGTTAACAGCGCTATTTAGTTAAGTTTTGGTAAAAACAAAGTTTACCATGAGGATGTGCAGGTGTGAAACAGTAAATTTAAAGAATAATTTTGTTTCAGTCGGGTGAGGTCAACGTCCAGCGATCTGATCTACTCTGATTGGTTAAGTGAGAGCAAAGTGTACAGAGCAAACTTAGTCATGCAAAGAAAACTAATGTGTGTAACAGAAACCGTAATGACACAACACTGTTCAATTGTCTTTCCTGTCAAGATTCGAAACATGTAAAGAACAGACGGAAAATATGCAATACTGATTGAGAAGCCCTTACGATTTCCTTCCATGTATACATTTCGTCTCAGGTCATGATTTGTTGTGGTTGAAAAGGTCCTTTTAATGGCTAAGAAAATTTCCTTTGGAATGTTACGGGTAAACTCCAAATACCAAGGTCTCTTAATTCGCCGACGAGCTGACAGCCTTCTGTAGATTAAATCCAACCATGTACAGGTCTCGTCTTTTAACTCTGCTCCTGTGTTGAGTGATGATTCACAGAAAATGGAAAAAGGATCTTTCCCTCGAGCACGTTGTTCGTAAAGACCTCTTAATCTTTTTGCCTTTTGTTTAACAAAAAAATGCGAAATTTTCCCCCACGTCACTGCATTCTATGAAACAATTGACAGCTGACTCAATGGCTTATCTGTTTTGTCGCTCACCTCGTCACTGGATTCTTGGACCTCTTCTGTGTCAATATGAGTCATTTTTTCGATTCATCTTGAAATGGCACACAAGCCGCCGTTTTGAAATTTGTTTTCAATTTTTATGCGCGCGTCCGTTGATCCGAGATGCAATCACCCTGGCATTTTTGTTGGCGTGTGTGCCCAGGGTGATTGATTGGATACAGAATTTGTGACGTTACATTCTTTGTACCTAATCAGCTGCATCTGATCTTGCAACTTTGATGCTCTCTTACACCGACTTGTTATACCAACTGATCGCTAAAATTGAGTTTACTAGTTCAACTAGGTTATCATATGAGGTACAACGAATCCGAAAACGTTAATTTTTTAGTGGCAGGTCATATGAAGCGAAAATGACCACATACATTTCTTACGGAATGCGCAGAAAAAGTGCAAAGTTGATTTGGGCATCATCCACTCTGACTAGTTAAGTGAGAGCAAAGCGTACAGAGCAAACTTAGTGATGCAAAAACACCCATGTGTGTTACAGAAACCGTAATGACGCAAAACTTTTTAATTGTCTTTCCTGTCAAAATTCGAAGCATGTAAAGAACAGACGGAAAATATGCAATACTGATTGAGAAGCCCTTACGATTTTCTTGCATGCATACATTTCCCCTCAGGTCATGATTTGTTGTGGTCGAAAACGCCCTTTTAAGAGAGAAGAAATTTGCTTTAGAATGTCACAGGTAAACTCCAAATACTTGACGTTTGGTATGTTTCAAGTTAATGAATTTTGTTTTCCAAAATGCGTTTTATTGTCATGTTTGTCACCGCAGTTTGTGTGTTATTTCTTATTAAGCTACGATGGCCAAAGAAAAAGAGCATTTACAATAAGGTAGAAACTGGTTATGATTTTTTGGATGGAGGAAAACGCACTCACCAAATGCTGAATTATTCATATTCACATTGGTTTGCTTACGGTTGTGTTTTATTTTATGGTTGGGGCAACTCTATTATAATATCTACAAAAGTCACGTTTTATGATTAAATTTTCGGAGATTTGGCTCCGTGTTCCATACTGGGTGGTTACTTACAATTTCTATTTTCCTTTAAATGAGTAGAGAAAAACTCGTTAATAGTTAAACAAAAAATTGTAAGTGTCGAGAAAATGGCTTACGAAACAGACAACTGCTTAGCCTTCGGCAAAGTAAACATTGGTGAATATCAAGGACTACAAAATAACGGATTAAAACATCAAAACACAGACGCAATTGTTTGTTTGCATACACGTATGCAGCCGTAGTTTCTTTTTCTTTCTTTTTTTTTTCAATTAACTTTATTTAACACTAACAGACCAAGAAAAAGTAAGAAAAAAAAAAAAAAAAAAAAAAAAAAACACTACTTACAATGAGAAATACTTACAATACAATGCGACAGCACAACATTTATCTACTACTTACTTGGTTATAGTTACAGTACTTACATTCCAGCAAACTTTTTCCCCTCCCCCTATTGTATGCATATGATATTATTTAGGCACGATTAACCCCTTTTATAATTTTTACAATAACGTCTTGGATTTCTACTGTGATAATTTCACATTACTGATAATTTCACATTACTTACGCAGTCGTAGCTTTAATAACATCGATTGTAAATCGAATTTTGTTGAATACTAACCCAAACACTTTCACGCGACTCTCAAGAGCAAACTACAAAATTCTTGAAAGAAGCGATAGAAACTAAAGTTTCAAGAAACCTAATCAAGATCATTGTGGGAGATTCAGGTCAAGGCAATTTTTATCTTTGAGATGAGACACTGAGTGGCACAGTCAGTCCTGGCTGTTTCATCGTCTTGCTCAGTCGAGAGTCCTTTAAAAATATGATAGAATATACGCTTCAAACCGTAGTAAATTAGTTTCTCATATCCATATGCCTCATGTAGACTCATGAGTAAATAAATCAGTCCCCAACCACTGAATAAACAACTCGAATGACCTCTGAGGTCAGGAGGTCACGTGATAAGTCGTTATGTTACTTTTCCCCGGTTTCACATTACACACGTAACGCCGTATTTTAGGACGTTCGCACGAAAATTTTCCAGTGGATAGATTTTTTCTTAATTTTTACAGCAGTCAGATAATGAGTTACTTGTGTCAGAAATGCAAAAACAAAATGGGGGTCACAGACTTTGTTTCCGAGATAAAGCATGTAGAAAACTACCTGATTTTGAAAATTCAGCATGGTTTACAGGGGTTTATAGAAAAAATATCGAATGTGAATCAAAGGAGGCAAATGATCTTACTGGATAGCACCATTGCTTGTGGTTTTTAAAACAGCGACTATCCGGGCCAGATCTCCACACATCGTCAGTTACACGGACTAATATAAACAATGCCCTTGGCAGTGAATGCGTGATTTAGATGGCCGCCGATAAAAGCAGAAACATAGAATATTCCGGAACATTCCGGAACATCCCGGAACATTCCGGAACATTGCATAATTATAATAATTATGAGAAAAATACGCAAAATTAAATTTTCAGCTCTAAAATAAACAAAAATAAACTGGTATCAGCTCGAAAATGAAAAGATGTTATTGCTGATAGAGGAGTCGGTAGTGGAGGGGTAGGAAGCGTTGGGTTTTCATTCAACTGACTACAGTGAGTGCAGACTCCTCTTCTTTGTCGCCAATTGCTTCACGTCGCTTTACAGCATTGTGCTTTTCAACAAAAACATGGACGATTTGAACGATGAATGCCAGGTTATTCATTGCGTCTTCTTTTTTGATCCCTGATTTCTTCAACATCTGAGGTGTTCGTCTAAGCATCATACAGTTGCTTGTTAAGTCAGTAGCCATAGTTTTGTCACTGTTCGGTCTTCATGTTTCTATTCTATCATCCCCAGTTTTCGCGCCGCTCCGCTAGGAACGTCTGACACTATGACCCACCAAGCCTTTCCGGAAGCCCGAGTAACAAACAAGTTATTATTACCTAGTAGTAATGAAAGATTAGGGCAGCGCGTTCACTCGCACGCGCGTACTTCGCATGCCTGGTCTACTCTGGTGGTGTTCGAATGTCTCGATAGAAAACTAGGTTTGATCGAATGCCAGATAACGATCTGCACGTGAAGTTGGACTAGCGATGAATAGATTATAGCCTGCGGTAAAAGTTTTTTTAATTAATTAATTAAGTATTGACTTCTACTGGGAAAAAACATTTTCCAGTTTTAGATCGCCAACACTTGTAACAAATATTTCTTGAGACAATAAAGTTTTGACCAGTGACCCTGCAAAACAGCGCGCGCGTCACTAAATGTTTTTAAATTTTGTGTTTGTATTTGTTCACACTGTCATCAGAGCTCGAGCAGTCCGAACTAGTTTCGACAAGAAACTTAATGCCAAAGAGTTTCTATTTCTATCTCACGGAGAAACTATTTCTTCATGAGAAATCGTGTATACGCATATCTTTGTATTGACGCAATGAATTGAATAAAGACATCACACTCGTGTACCCATATTTTCAGGTCTGATTAAAGAGTTCGAACGTCGCCACCTTGGTTTTCTGTGAAGAACGAAATCTGGGAATAAGGGACAGTCACGTAATTAAACTAATGGCGAACGACTGGAAGGAATGGATTACTCAACTTAGTTGTTAGCCTTCACTTATTGGAGTGACTTTCATTCTTCTTTCTTTTTTTTTTTTTTTCGTTATGTTTCTATTTTTATTTTCCGAGCTAATACGAGTTCATTTTCGTTTGATTTAATTTTTAAAAATTTAATTTTGCATATTTTTTGCATAATTATTATAATTATTCGATGTTGCGGGATGTTTCGGGATTTTCCGGAATGTTCCGGAATGTTCCATGTTCCTGGTTTTATCGACGGCCGATTTAGAGGCACGAAAGGAACGAGCTGAAAACGCGAATCTCACGCGAAAAAAAATAAGCTTTGCTCTTGCTGCTCGTATATCACCAGCCTTTGCTAACTAAAACGACACAGCCTGTTTTTCTCTGTTTTAGTCATTTCATTCACTTATGACGCTCAATTCTGCTGTTTATGATTAGGTTTTAGAAGTAGTGCTAATCCACCCCCACCCCACTCTCGAGAAAAGTAATTTTAAAAGTCGTGGCAGCTAATACTCCCGAAAGCAGAATGCGATCTGCGTTTGTATTGAGAGGCACTAGCCCGCGAGCAGGCATATATTGTAGAAGAGAAAGTAGGAAAGGAAAAAAGGAATTAAAAGTGCCACCCAAGCCTGTTCGCTGTGAAAAAATCTACCTGGACATACTTAGAAAGCCATATTAGCATTAAAACGGATGAACTCTGTGCTGCTGTAACTGAGGATCATGTATTAAATGTTTGTTTAATTTTTCATGCTGCTCTTGACAGATATCGCAATAACTTTATAAGGAAGTGAACATGTTTGATTTGTATTAACAAGCGCATCTTAAAACTATTAAGATTACAACTTTAACAAGTAAATAATAAATGTCTGACACTTTTTTTGACGCTTTCAACGACACAAGCAAATATTGAACTTCCTCAAGATATATGATTGTAAAGTTTTACAGTAATCAAATGAGATGGAATGTCTTCAAATATGGCCGGGATAGGAAATTGAACGGTAAATTTGGAAAGAAAATCTTAAGCCATATAACAGAAATTTCAGATTAGAAAAATAAAAGAATGAAACAAATGCAACTAAGCCTTTATTTATAAATAAGCCCTTCAAGTCTTTACAACGAGAGTTTCCTTCTCCTAAATTCAGACCATCTATCAAACATCAACCGAACGTGATTTAATAAGATACCCTGCGCCGATTGTGATTGGTGTTATGTAAGCAAAACTGGCCGGTGTCTTGAAACTCGTAAGAAAGAACATATCAGGAAGTTCAAAACATGTACTAATGGTCAAACATTGCGAAACATGCGTGGTCATTCGACCATTGCATAGATTTTGATAATTCTAGTGTCGTCGACAAAGGCTTTTTTCGCATTAGAAAAACTTTTGAGGCTTGGCACACCTCTGCTACGAAGCATGCTGGCAATAATTCTAAGCCGATTCCAAACCAGAATAGTATTCTTTTGTAAACAATAGTCACCTAATTTACACATTTTTACTTTTCTCTTGTTCTTCTTCTTATTTTTATCTCGCCTTTTCTTGCATATATTCTATCATTCTGCATTCCATTTTTATCCGTCGAAGGCTGTAGATTGAAGGCCGAAAGGTCATGTTCTTTTCAAAAAATTTTAGCTAGCGAACATTTTTATCGTAATTTTGATTTCGTTAAAGTTGTTTCAAAAACGCTCGACCGAGCAAAAGTCGTAACTTTCACATTCCATTGTGGCAAGAAGAATGAAGCTTCTGAGAAGAGGATGATAGACCGGCTAGAAGTCAGTGAAACTAAACCTTTGCACCTCTTTACCCGTGACCCGCGCTGATTAGACAGTCTCGATATCAACGGTCCACCGCAGGCAGCGTGAACTTTTACCATTATTATTTCCTGAATTTCTAGTTTTAGTTTGTTTAAGTATTTATTTATTCTTTCAATTCATTTTTAAATTTTATTTTATTTTGAATTTTTCTTTGCATATTTACTATTTTTTTTTTTTACTATTTTTAACACTCCGCACCCCGCACTCCGCGTTTTTGGAACAGCCTTCAGATAACGCCTTGTCATAAAAATACACAGGTCATCACTTTTTTGAAATTAAAGTGCGTCATGTAGTCTAGCGTCTTAAAATGTTTTTGTTCTTGAGAAGCAAACACATAAATCGATAATTTCTTGTTGTTTCTTTGAAGTGCGTAGACAGAAAGTAATTAGATTAACAAATCATCTGCACTTTCTGTAAAAAATCATGAAGATAATTCAAAAAAGAAACAAAATAAATCGAGGGAAAATGTTCAACAATAAGGGACCGTTCATTTTTTATGAGGGAGGTGGGGCTAGTGGGATTTGGGAAGCACCATTTAAAAATCACATGACCCCCCCTCAGCTTACCAATTTTTTCACATGGCCGCCCCCCTTATAGCGGTTATTTTTTGGGATGCCCCCCCCCCCCCAAAAAAAAAAAATTGAACAAACAATATTTAGATTTCAACTTTTTAATATTTCTCTATTATCCCCCTACTTCACGTTATTGTGCTCACTATGAAGACAATATTTACAATCCCTATACTACAGAGAGCTGTTGTTTAAAAAACAAATCAAAAGAAAGAGAAGTCAATTTCGGATCTCCTAGGTATGGCTCGCCCTGAGCGTGTGGCATTTGGCCTCTCATTGGCATCTTCCTCGTCTGAATTGATGAATGCAAGAATGACGTCACTTGAGTCATCTTCTCCCCCAGAGTCAATGGCATCACTGTCATACTCATCATTGTCACTTTCATCCGTTTCACTGCTGTCAGCACTTGCCCTGTTGTCATTTTGTGTCAATGTCCTGGCATTTCTCAGTGTTGGTTGGCCTGCTCTGAGAGGACTCTTCTGCTGCAAGCATGAATGTCTTACAATTGCCTTTACTTTCTCACTGTTGCTGCTTTTCAAATGCTGCTTCAGCCCGAGGTGATTCAAGTACTTGTTTAGTTCTGGAACACGTAGCGTTTTAAGCTTGGTTAGATCTTCGCGCAACTCAGTCCAAGGATAATCCTCATATGATTTATCTTTTGCGTCCCTACTTAACTTTGCCTTTTCTTCAGCTCTCTTCTTCCTTTTAAATTCCAGCACTTCAAGATGCTGAAGATAATCCACCACAAACTTTGATTTGACAATAAACTTATCTGCAAATAGAGCAACGCTCTCTGGGTGAGATAAAACCAGCCTGCCACTTCCATGCTCTTTCTTCGTTTGGACCCTTGGCTGCCAGTCATCTGGATCACGCCCTTCTTTTGGGGTCTTCTGGTAGGAGAGGTAGTGGTATTCCGGTAGGCAGGAATGGTCAGGAACTGGTTTAAGAAAAAGAAGCAATCTCTCTAAGTGCGGATGGCTGTTCAGAAAGGGCGAGTGAGTTTTCCATGCCAGGGTACCAGTTGAAGCCCAGTGATGGAAGAAAATTGAACTTCTCCATCAAAGAGCACAGAGCAATGGTGGAAAAGTTGAATGTCATATTGAAAGATGTAAAGGAACACGATTCCACACTCTTTCAGTCCAATGGGCTTGCTTTAAAGCAGGGCGAAGAATTTGCCCACAGTTTTAATGTAAAACCGATCAAATGTATAGAAGCTATGTTGACGAAGGTCACGCAAGACATGGAAGCACTAGAAAATAAGAAGAGCAATTATAACAGCATATTCAAGGGCATACTCAAACAGCACATCAACAAAAGGAGAAGGAAAAAAGAAAACCGCAGAAAGTCAAATGAAAAAAAAAGAGGAAGCGGACTGAAAACAACGTCCAACGAGTTTATGGAATCTGTGTTGGGAACCCGCTAGGAAATGATCTTCCACAATTCCTTGTGTACCCTCCTAGAGCAGCCGTCCCGGAAGAGTGTATTAAAGTTGAGGATGTTGCCACGTCGTTATTTAGAAGAGATGGGCCATACATCGCACAGCTCTTGGAAGGGAATTATTTCACCAATGCTGCAAGAAGCAGAATCACCACCAACCCTGAGCAGGAAGTCAGAGATTATGTTTACACCTTCATGTACCCTGAAGAGTACACTCTGACGGAAAGCATTGCTGCTTCTTGCAGCATTGGTGAAAGAGACTCCCATAGCAGCACAAGCGGCGACGAAGAACTCGACGACAGCGAAGATGAAGATGAGTGCCAGTGAAAGTTGCATTCGAAAATAACAGTGTTAAATACTTTGTTTCAGTATCTACAAATGCTTTTTGTCGCCAAACGTTTTTTTAAAGCAGAAGGAAAGTTTGTAATAAATTTGTATCCTGCCTTCTATGTTTATTCTATAGCAATTTTTTTGATATTCAGACATTATGCCATTTTAAAGTTTTACTAAAATATTTCACGTGACCCCCCCTTTTTCCCTTATTTTTTTGGGATGGCCCCCCCTCGAAAGCCATTTTTTTTCGCATGGCCCCCCCCCCTACCTTATAAAAAATGAACGGTCCCTAAGCTGGCGAAATTTCAGTCCATCGGTTGAGGGACTGCAAATTTGGAAATTAAAAGGTGGGCCTATCTTCGCGAAATTTTCGATCGAAATAAAAGCGAAAAGTTTTGTTTGGTTGGTTTTTGGTGGCGTCATCCTTGTAAAGTATTCTAACGCCTTAACGTCAATGTTAATTCATTCCAGAAAGGGATCACCTTGCTCTAACAATAGGTGATTGGCAGGTAACGTACGGCAGGACGAGCTCATGGCGGCAATTGTCTTTTCAGTTTACCTCATCTTCCGATCGTGGTTGGTAAATTCAAAATTATTGCTCCATGTCTAAAAACACCATCAAATCTCGTGTTACTAAACATAGTTTTCTTTCGCGTCACTAATTTTCATGGAGATGCTGGTTTATGCGAGTGAAATATGCCGAAAGTAAAGACAAAGTCCTGAGCACATTCCTAAACACGGAACCACAGGCGAGAGCTCTGAGAGAAATACAGTACAGTGAAGTCACTTTTAAGTTAAACAGCGTAATTTCATTAGTTAAAAAAAAAAGTTTCACTAAAGCCAGTTATGTATTTCATTGACGCTTACTGAACAATTAAATGGTATTATTATATTTGTGATCATTTCTTGTTACAGTTGTGATCTTTGCTACATTTGTGAACAATTGTTATTAGACTTGTGACCTTTGTTACATTTGAGGCCGATTGTTATTACTCTTGTGACCTTTGTTATGTTTGTTACTAGTTAATACATTTGTGCCTTCAACAGGGGTTGAGTAGAAAGTGCTCCCAATCCGTCTATTTGCTTACCAAACAGAGGTTTGCGTAGGGTGGCTACCCTTACAGAAGCCTGCCATTCCATTTGTGCCTTCAACACCCCGCCTCGTCCCGCCCTTAGAGGCCAACGAACATTGTGGCGAAACCAGATTACTAGCGGTCTCCGCTTTGATACCTTAATAAATATGATATAGGAGACGGATAGGAAGAGCTGCCGGACCTTTAAGAACGCTAATGAGAATTAAAAAAAAAAAAAGAAAAAAACATCACGTTTACGTAGAACCTGCGACGCCCAACTCTTTAACTCTATTGGCATCTTCACAAAATTGTTTCGGGGTCGAATAAATAAAGCAGTGCTGTCAGAGTTTATATATCATCCAAGGGAACAGTGTTCCACTTTTAACCCAAAACATTCACCTTAGAGATTGTCCTCACATTTTGAGGTTACATCCTCCACTTTTAATCTGCTTGAATGACCTTTTCGACCAGTGTTACACAGGCTGAAACAATATTAGATTTACTAGTTTTAAAATACGCTTAAAATTGTTGATTTCAATTAAAGGAAATGTTACATTGTAACAAAACAACGCATCTGTTTTTGGCTGAGATTTCCGAACTAATAAGAAACTACACGTAAGGTGAAAATATCTTAATGTAAGATATAAAAAGTAAATTAACTACCAAAAATAGGTCAATTGCGAGGAAATAATTTGAATATTGCCTCATTTTACTTACCGGATTCTATTGGAACTGAAGCTTGAAACTCCTGATATATTTCTTCCGACACCTGTTTGTTTACCCGACGAGGATTTGTTTAAGTTTTTCGCTACATCACTGTAAGATGGGTGAGAACACTGGACTTGAACTTCTGGTAATGTGTTGTCAACTGGTATCTGTGCTTTGGACATAGGGTAATCCTTTCCCTGTCTTCCTCTGATAGTGAATGGAATCCGGCGCGATGAGAATAACATCAGCCTCGTTAATCTGTGTCCTGAAGCCTTGACTTCGACTGACACCCAGATTATTTAAATAATCTGTTAAATCCTTTCTGCATAGTTTTAGAGGAATAACATAAAGCTCACTTGGCGCGTATGGTGTTGGACCGCACACACTGTCAACAGCTGAAAATGAGCACCTCATTTTGCGTTTTACATTACACTCAAGAGGAAGGGGGTGACTCTATTGTTTTCCGGTATTGATTCGTGACCGACTCGTCGCAGCCATTGTGACGTCACATACCAACGAGTGAGCGCTTGGAGTGGCCTATTCAGATTACGCCATTGAAGAAGGACGACAGAGGTTAACAAAGACAAAAAACAGGCCTAATATCGCTTTTGTTCGCTAACTAAGTGTAGGTGTCTACAGTTTGTTGTTGCTTTTTTTCTGTGTGCATAATCTGTTTTAGCTTTATGCACGCGTAGTAGTGTATTCTTCTTGATATTTATTGCGGGTAAGTGGCGGGACCGCCATCTTGAAAACCGAACCAGAAAAATCTACGTTAAACGTTCGCGTTTTCTCTCTGAAAAGTCCTACCAATAGTCTTGTTAATAGGAGGTTTTATGCATTTATAATATACGTTTAATCTGCGTGTCTCCCTGTGTCGATTGAACCGGCCGTTTCTCTCATCAATCCATTTGAGTGTTGTTTATTTCTTGATTTCCACCAAAATTTCCCTGCGATATGATCGGTTTATATCTGTTTTCGAGCACCTCTGTTGGTAGTTATCAGGCCTTTGAATTCAATTCTTGGTGTTTCGACTTTATTGGCCTTTTGTGTTGTAGTTGTGTCCGCTGTACGGTGGAATTTGTTGGCTTTAATCGTAGAGCAGTTTTCTTTTCTCTTTTTTTTTTGTTCTTTTTTTTTGTGTTCGCTTTTGTTGTGAAGGTTTGTTGGCCTTGTTTTTCTATCTAGTTTTTTTTCCTTCTCGGAACAGATAATGTTCACGGAAAACATAGAAATATGCCATTGTTTGGCACCAAATGAAGGCTACTTTTCATAAAACCTGCATTACCAAATAAAACATGGATTGATTGAATCCGTTTTCCCTCAGACACTGGAAGTCCATAAGCTTCATTCTCCTTGAGTGTGCTTAGCAGCTAAAAATCATCATCATCATCATCATCATTATCGTCGAATATTAACCCAGAATAACCCTTCAGTATAAAGTACTGTTATCAGCAGGGTCCTGCTACGCTCTCATTCTGACCATATCTGGTCATACAAACCCTGCCTGTTCCATTTTTAGTGGTTTTATTTGTAGTTAGTGTTATAGCAGTCAGGGCTGAAAACCTTGATATTGGCCTTAGAGAATTCCCCCTATTTTGCTTTGTTTTGTGTCTTCATTGGTCGATGTTCAGTTATCCTTGTGTAAAAATGGTTGAATTTCACCACCCTAGCTTTCTCTTCACTATGGCATTAAAGTGAAAAGGTTGGTTACATTTATTTTGGTTGCTGATAAAACAGAAAAGTCACATTTTTTTTCCATCCCACCAAAGTATAACTATCTTAAATTTGAGATCTCCAATTATTAAACTTGCCAATTGATTTTTACTAGCAATCAAGCTTAGGTAAACCTTTACATGACTTTGTGCCCTTAAAGAAATATGTTGGGCAGTCATAATCAATGGAAGTTTAACTGGAGGTTTGGAAGGGCCCCCAAGGGGGTGCATAAATGAAGCAGGAACTTGTAAATTTGACAGCATGATTGAACAATATATGTGAAAAATATGGAGTTCTCATATGCATGTCTTGACAGGACAGGTGTTAAAGAAGAAGGGCGGTGGGGGAGGGGGGAGGCATCCAGCCTTTAAAGGGTAAATGTTCATCAGAATCCCTAAGTAATACCTGGTGTGGCATTCTAAAAGGGAGTTTGTGCATCATGAAATGACTGTTCCTTCCAGTGGCATTCCCTGCAAAAAAAAAAGAAAGTGTCTTTCATAACCTGTTTTCAGTGGAATGCAAGTATTTACATGAACAAAAGGGAAGTATTAGCTGATTATGACAGTAGTAGTATAGCTGTCAAATTACCCGATTCCAACCTCGTTTTTAATTTATAGAAAATTGCCGCCAATAAAAGGGTGAGAAAACATGACGTTACCTTTACGTCAACAGGTGGCTCAGGCGGCGAAACTGGTGGGTGGCCCGCATAGGTTAGGGTAAGTGGGCGGAAAATAAATGGATTCAAGATGGCCGCCGCGTATACCCCATACCCAATACCCTCTCGCTGGGTCTGACGTCACGGCAAGGGGGGATGCCCCCTCAATAGGCTGAGGTCATGGAAAGGGAGATACCCTCTCTGATAAGAATATAAAAAGCTGATATAAGAAGATTCCTGATAGGCTTTTTCTTATAATTATTCTTAAAGCAATGGAGCATTTTAATCCTTACCGCAATTACGTTCTATCTCTGATAAGAAATGCTACAACAGAATTTCTGTGGCCTTGTTATTAGACGCCTTTCCGTAAGACATCATGTAAAGATCACATGAGAATTGTCTCTTCCCTTTTACGTTTTCCTCCACCGAAATTTACATGCTTCGTAAGTGTTTTTCACTTCCGGGGACAAATCGAAAGAGTTCTCAGACAAAAAAAAAATGAAAACGGGGTTAACTTGTGAGTAGAAGACACCGCTGGGGAAGAAGTCGCCTGTCATAAGACAGTCTGGCCTGTCATAAGACAGTCTGGTCTGTAAAGTTCGACACACATGAGGGGACAAATGGCTAGGACATTGATTTGTTTAAAAAGAAACCTTGTTATGGTTTGAAAACATACTTGGAGGCGTTTATGAATAAAGGCCCTGGTTTATTATTTTTATCTTAATTTTTTTTTTTCGAAAAACATTGTCGTGTGGTGTGAGTACGTTCCAAGAAAGGTATTAAGGTGCCTACCCAATGCCATTTTGCTTGATTTACACCGAAGACAGCGTTGAGGATATATTATGAATATCGAAGTGCAAGAACAGAAAGTTTGCCAGTCGTTGGACCAGTTGATCCAAAACATCACCCAACTGATCAATACGTTGGTGTCCAACGTGGTTGAGAGGTCACCGCAGTTATACATGAAAACCAAGCTTCCCTTGTTGAGTTGCACTGTTAGATTATCCCAAGTAGTGGTGAAGATGCAACAAGCCTGGAAGCCATGGCAGAACCAGCATCTATTCCAGTAGAGATCGCTATTCCTTTGGAAGAACGGATCCACGATCAAGTCCCTCTGCCATCACCACAGACAGTACATAAAGAAAACACCGTGTAAAAAAAAAAACAAAACAAAACAAAAAAACAAGGATGCAAACATGCCTCTAGAGGCCATTTCGCTCTTGGAAGGAACGTGATTCAAAGCAGCAGCTGTGCAATTGGAGCCCGACGTCTTGCACGCCTTGGATTCGCTCTATGCCTTCTACCATTGTCAATGGTGGTGTAACAGTCACATGTACCGTGTTTTCAAGGTATACCAGGCTCTCTTCAATGGGATGGCCTTACTAGTGGTGGCTGCTGGTGCGATTACCAGTTCCATATTCGCGAATACCATCTGTTCAAACCCCAAGGCGCGTGAGAACGAGTACCTGCTGTTACCATCGAATCCCACTTGTTAACTCCATCGAGTGGAAGTGTATGATGTTTAACAACGAACACCCAATACACTGAAAAATTTATAAAATGAAGTGTGTGGTGAGACGTTTCGTCAGATCATACAGATCAGAAAGGGGTACAATAAGAGGGACGTTAGTGATGTTGAAAAGATAGCGGAAGAAGAAGAGCACGGTGAGGATAACGAATGTGAAGAACCAGAGGACGAATCAGAGGACGAAGAAGATGACAAACCAGAGGAGGAAGAAGATGAAGAACCAGAGGGGGAAGAAGATGAGGAAGAAAATCCATGGGTGGCCATTGGAGATGAAGTCGAGGAGCGAAATAAAGAAAAACTATCATCTGGCTATCTGAAACATGGAATCACGCTGCCAGTGATGAATCCACCAATGTTTTGGTTAGACACGCCCCCTTACTCCCGAGCCAGAGGGTGGTTACTTAAAAATTTCCTTTTTTCCTTAATTTGGTAGAGAAAAATTCGTTGATAGTTCAGAAAATATTTCTAAGAGTCATAAAAATGGCAACGACCGTTGCGAAACGGACAACTGCTCCGAAGGCTCAGTGAATATTTGCCAATGTTCACTGAGCCTGAGGCGAATAATTGTTTTTTTAATTTTCAGAGGTGAATATCAAAGAATAAAATAACGGATTAAAACATGACAACATAGACGCAATTGTTTGTTTGCATACACTTATGCAACCGTAGTTTTAATGATAAACTTACATGTGCATCGATTGCGAATCAATTTACTTATCGAGTTTAGCAGTAAAACGAACAAACGAAACAATACGAGAAATGAATTCATCCGGTACCTTTGTTTTATCGTTGCTGACTTTATTCACAGTTGTCATCATCGTCTAAAAATGATTAGCTTTTTAAATTTCGGTCAATCGATCTCACCTAGCTGCAGGTGATCACTGAGTTTGCGATTCTATAATGCCTTGATTACGAGTTCTTAAAAGGATTTTAAGTTCAAGGGCGCAGCGTTCATTTTGAAAACTCTCCATTCTTTTAAATATTCTGGACTTGGAATGGTGCCTTCCGAATAAATGAAGAAATTATTCAGAAACTGTACGCTATGTTTACTTGGAAATCTCTCAGTCGTCCAAACGAGGAGGAATATCGAGACTCTGGTCTATGGGTCTTTTATTTGCCAGAAGTCTATCTTGCATGATCTCCGTCTAACTTCACTACTTCCACTTGGCTGCTGCCTCTACTTAAGTAATTGACTGACAAATGCACACGTACTTAAATATCACAGCGGTAGCTATGTGGCCACATGGGACAACTGAACTTGAAGGATGCGAAGTACACATGAAATAATTCATATTTGAACTGCGGTTGTAGATGAAAGTGAAGAATGATTATCGCAGTAAATTTTCCAATTTAAGCAATTGGAAAGAAGAAGCCTGAAAAAAAATCGGGACTTCAACGGGATCCGAACCCGTGACCTCCGTGATACCGCGATATCGGTGCGATGCTCTACCAACTGAGCTATGAAGTCACACATTGGGAGCGAGGTCAATCAATTAAGCTGATATCTTCCCGTGAGGAGTGAAATGATGTGCAGTATACATGAAATAATTCTTTCCAATTGTTGAAATTGGAAAATTTAAGCAATTGGAAAGTAATAATAATCAAATCGTTCTAAATTGTCAAAATTTTCAAAATTGTATAAGCCCTATAACACAAGCCTAGATATGGCCTTGTCTCTAATACGTGGCTACCCGTGGGAGGGAGGGTGTAAAGGAATTCGATGCTAAATCAAGCGGTAGATGTTAATGGCAGGGATCTTTTATATAATAACCCAAGTTATTCTCGCATTTTGATTGGTTCTCGCCTATGATCTATTAGAGGACAGACGCACGATTGACGTCATTATTACAACGCTTTTCCCTCTGTGTTTTAAAATGGCGGAAAATTTTAACAATTTAGATAATATTTTACGTTACTGGGCAAAGGATAAAGTACAAAAAAAAGCCTTGTCGAGGCATTGAACAGGTACGAGAAGCAGTAACAAAAAAGATCAAACCGTTTCTTTTCTAAGATATGACTTAGAAAAAATACTAGAGCAGTCTCAGTCGACAGTCGAGCGAGACTAAACCAAGAACAAAATTGATCTTGGTAAGCCGAGAACCACTGCTTTATCTCAAATTTAACAAGCCTGATAAACAAAATATTGATGAGATTAATTTATTTAACAAATTCAACATTTCTCATTCTCAAGTTAACTGTTGATACACTAATTGATGTCAAGAATAAAACATCGAAACATCACTTCTTGAAATCAGTTTAAATAAACAGATAACCTTGCTTTCCGACATGCGAATGCTCCGGCCCGTTTCAGGGAACAACAGCAAGCAAAATATAGCAAACTACAGCTCACGGTCAGCTTTATCACAGTTAAAAGGTGTCTCCGACACTATTTTAAACTCATATGAGAATCACCAACCACAGACGACACAAATTTCCTCCATCACTAACGCTCCTTTCATTCAAAACTCGAATCGAATAGCCTCCAGGTTAACTGCAACCGCAAGTTTTCCCAGCGTATCGTGAAAAGCTGGACCGGTCACGTGCGTATGATTAGCCAATCAAAGTCGAGGACTTAGGATTCTTGCCCGCTCAGATGCTTGAGAAAAAAATAAGTGTTTTTTATCATTTTTCCTCAGAATGAACACTTCGAACTCTTGCATTGCTCTCTGTCCAACGCTTAAATCAACGTATAATTGAACACCGTTATTCAGCCATCGGAAAACACCTTGAAACACAGCAAGGGAACAACAAAACAGAGACTGGCCACCTTTTCAAAGTTCTGAGGAAATGTAACAGCAAGTTCGATTGCTAAGTCTACGAGATTCCGTACGTAAAGGATCGACATCAAGCGTTCTCTTAACACGCAAACCGACTCCATTCGCGCCAAACTGTTTACGTAACACTTTCGCACACGTTTTTCTGTATTGCGTTTCCTACCTTGAGAATTATACGCATAGGACCCGCAAATATTTTATGTATTGTTCATATGTTATATACTCTAAGTAGACGTTATACTTTTTCACTTTTTACCTTGATAATGGAAACCGAAACCTTGTTAGTTGTTTAAATGTGTTTTACAAATCTTTTAGGGTTAAACTTCTTGTTCTACTTGATAGCAAAAATCACAAGCGAACTTAGGATCCACTTTGTTTTTCCCCGTAGCGTGACGTTGAAAACTAGAATTTTTGCGGAAAAGTTTAGCCCGGATAATAGTAAGGATTTGGCGAGTTTGAAATGCTCACATCGTAAAAAAAACGATGTCACATCTAAAATATGCTATTCTGCTGTCCAACTAACTATTTTGGCAGATCTTTCAGTAAATCAAGGCTAAATATCGCAGAAAGTGGGAATAAAGTGATATTCTTCGTTAAAAATTTTGGCGGGAACTGATTCTGGCTAATGATTTCTTTGGGGACTTTGCAAGACCAGTTACTCCGGCTTACTTCAAATTTTTAACAATTTTAACTAAACTGGATAGTGATGGCAGTGTAAAAGACTGTCAAAAAAAAAAAAAAATTTTTCTGTAGAAATAAAATACCGCACTTTTGAAAAACGAGCCGCTGAAAATGGCTAAAATTGAGTCACGCCCATTAACGATTCAGCGGCGATAGATGGCACCTCAAGAAAAGCGTAGGATTAAAGCGAAAAACCTCAAATGTATCTCAGTCAACCAATAAGGGGACAAATATTATCGCAAAAAATAAGACTTTCTGGAATTTGTAAGAAGTATATTTTAGCCTCACCTAAACTTGCCGGAAATTTCGGCCATTTTAGACCGCTTGCGAGGCCAAAATTATGATGTGGTGATATCTCGAAGACAAACTAACATCTACCTCGTTAAGTGCCACGGTTTTTAATCTTTTCGGATAGCTTTTATACTGTGAAAATTAAGATGAAGATAAACACCCGACCTCAATCTTTTCCTGCTGCCCGATTTTCTCTGACAATGACACAACTGAGATACGAAACTTCATATTTTCAACTAACGCCATTTTCGTCTATAGGAGTACGTTATATGTAATTAGCAAGACGAAAGTCATATTTTGAATACAATTTGCCCATATTTGTCCTTAAGACACTGAAGCAAGTAAAAGACGAGTGAAGAGTAATATCTTTAGCTGAATATATTGCAGCAGAAACCGTGTTATATTTTCAACATCTTTGCAAGAGGTGATGTGTGATGATGTCTGAAGTGTGCCTATATGATAAGTGAAGCTTTGGAGCTGCCGGACTGGCTCATAGCTGCCGGACCTTATCCCAGTTTCTATAGTATGAAGCGGCTAGGAGTATTTCTACTTCCCCTGGAGTGGAAGCTAGTCCACCGCAGGTCACTCCCCCGAAATTTGTCAGCTTTTCCCAACAATTCGCTGGTACCCATTTATACTCCTGAGTGGAGAGAAGCTCTGTGTGAGAGTTAAATGTCTTGCCCAAGAAAACAACACAGTGTCTCCGGCCAGGGCTCGAACCAGGACCGCTCGATCCGGGGACGAGCGCACTAATCATGAGGCCACCGCGTCTCTATTTATATGATAAGTTGAGATTCAAATAAAATAAACTAGTCATAATTTTTGAAAGATTTTCAATAAAAGAATATGGACAATTCTCTCATCCTTCTAGTAAAAATATGTCCTCAAAGACCAATTAACTCACGATTTTACAAGCACACCGGCGCACTTGCAGCCTACACTCTGTAAACAGGAGCACTGAGCTGCGGAACGTAGCCTGTCGCCAACTTAAAACGACAGACTTATTATTTTGCACAGTAACTGTTATCACTCGTATCGGACTGGTTCCAGAACCACTTGAAAATTTATTTATTGAATACAGAATTTCTCAAATTACATTCCTTGTACCCAATCACCGCGTTGCATCTGATCTGGCTTCTTTCATGCTCTCTTACACCGACTTGTTTTACATTGATATGCTAAAATTGAGTTTACTAGATCAACTTAAGGTATTATATGGGGCGCAACGAATCCGAAAATGTTAATTTTAGTAACAGCTCATATGAAGCCAAAGTGACCACACACATTTCTCACGAAATGCGCTAAAAAAGTGCAAAATTGATTTGCACATCAAAGAATACTATAAGAATTTGCAACAAATTCGACACAAAATGTGACACGAAGACAAATGAAAACGTAATAATGACAAACACTTAGTTAAAATACCCTTTGAAGACATTGCTGATAAAGACGGACAAGACAAGGCTGATATGGACAAGTTATATATCCATATAATTGACACATTAAACTGTTTGTGACTCTCTGCCCTAATCTCCTATGTCTCAGGCTAAATATGAGTGGTGTCACAAATGAAAGAGATCTTGCAATTCCGGGATCTCAGAATTTTCTAGATCGAGAAACAACATGGAAAGGATCTTGTAAGAGAGTTTTGTTTTCCCATTTTTATTTTTATTATTCTTGTTTTCTGTAACGTTGTATCCTATATCAGGAAGGGAACCTCCTAGCACACACTCTTTAATTTCCCTTCTATCGTGCAATTGACACTGATTGTGATTATTTGTTGGTAGGTACTTGCGAAACAATCAGTTGAAAGACTTACCTGAGGATATTTTCCGCTACAATACCGAGCTGTGGTCCCTGTGAGTAGATCTTTTCGTGTAACTCTAGATTACCGTAACTAAATTCCCAACTAGCCAATCGGAAGCTGTGTCTACTGTCTTGATATCCTGAGACATCAAGTCACTGACCTGATATGGCTACAATATCAGGTCATTTGGCCGAATTTGGGTACGGTAAATACCTAATCGTTCCTTTCTGGCACGCTTTGGCGGCATATCAGGCTGGTTTGGTCTCGCCATGGGTATTTCGGCTGGACTACCTCTCGCAAAAGTGCGAACCATGGTTCGGCCAAACTCACCTGGTATGCCGCTGCACGTAATTTAAGAAAGTAAGTTAAAGAATAGTTTGACAGGTAACAAGTCCGCCTGTTGAACGGCCACAGAATAAGCAACGGCGTGGAGTTCTGTATCCACTGCACTCGAAGATAAATTTAAACCTCTTTTATGAACCACTAGATATACGCGAGAATCCAAACTTTATCTCCAATAAGGTGGACGTCAGCGACGTTTACTTCTTTTTAAAGTTTCGGTCTTGATAATACAAATGCCACTCTTGTCTTCGAAGCAGTCTCCAATCGTTTTTCCAAGGTGTACTATCTATATATTTCTTTAACCTCTCGCATTCAATTTGGCGAAACTAAACTCTTTGGCTCTCTCAATTCCGTAATGTGTATTTTCTGTGAAGGCTGGACATAAATTACGACGTAGAAAACTAGTAGAGCCCTACAATTCGAAGAAAAAAACTTGAAAAAATCAAGTGAAGACAAGAGAGAATCTACACTGCCTTCTTCGTTTACAAAACCATTGACATTACAAGCCTTTCCATAAACGTAGTCTAGTTCAGGGCTGCTGACGCCGTTTTGCTTGGAATAGTCCATTTCGGCTGCTAAAATTAACAGCGCTTTTCAGTTACGTTTTGGTACAAACAAAGTTTACCATGAGGATATGCAGGTGTGAAACAGTAAATTTAAAGAATAATTTTGTTTCAGTCGGGTGAGGTCAACGTCCAGCGCTCTGATCTACTCTGATTAGTTAAGTGAGAGCAAAGTGTACAGAGCAAACTTAGTAATGCAAAGAAAACTTATGTGTGTAACAGAAACCCTAATGACACAACATTGTTCAATTGTCTTTCCTGTCAAAATTCGAAACATGTGAACAACAGACGGAAAATATGCAATACTGATTGAGAAGCCCTTACGATTTCCTTCTATGCATACATTTCCTCTCAGGTCATGATTTGTTGTGGTTGAAAAGGTCCTTTTAAGAGCTAAGAATATTTCCTTTGGAATGTCACGGGTAAACTCCAAATACCAAGGTCTCTTAATTCGCCGACGAGCTGACAGCCTCCTGTAGATTAAATCCGACCATGTACAGGTCTCGTCTTTTAACTCTGCTCCTGTGTTGAGTGATGATTCACAGAAAATGGAAAAAGGATCTTTCCCTCGAGCACGTTGTTCGTAAAGACCTCTTAATCTTTTTGCCTCTTATTTAACAAACAAAATGCGAAATTTTCTCCCAGGTCACTGCATTCTATGAAACAATTGAGAGCTGACTCAATAGCTTCTCTGTTTTGTCGCTTACCTCGTCACTGGATTCTTGTAGCTCTTCTGTGTCAATACGAGTCATTTCTTCGAGAACATCTTCAAATGGCACAGAAGCCGCCGTTTTGAAATTTGTTTTCAATTTTTATGCGCGCGTCCGTTGATCCGAGATGCAATCACCCCTGCAGTTTTGTTGGCGTGTGTCCCCAGGGTGATTGATTGGATACAGAATTTGTGGCATTACATTCTTTGTACCTAATCAGCTGCATTTGACCTTGCAACTTTTATGCCCTCTTACACCGACTTGTTATACGAACTGATCGCTAAAATTGAGTTTACTAGTTCAACTAGGTTATCATATGGGGTACAACGAATCCGAAAACGTTAATTTTTTAGTGGCAGGTCATATGAAGCGAAAATGACCACATACATTTCTTACGGAATGCGCAGAAAAAGTGCAAAGTTGATTTGGGCATCATCCACTCTGACTAGTTAAGTGAGAGCAAAGCGTACAGAGCAAACTTAGGGATGCAAAAACATCCATGTGTGTTACAGAAACCGTAATGACGCAAAACTTTTTAATTGTCTTTCCTGTCAAAATTCGAAGCATGTAAAGAACAGACGGAAAATATGCAATACTGATTGAGAAGCCCTTACGATTTTCTTGCATGCATACATTTCCCCTCAGGTCATGATTTGTTGCGGTCGAAAACGCCCTTTTAAGAGAGAAGAAAATTTGCTTTAGAATGTCACAGGTAAACTCCAAATACTTGACGTTTGGTATGTTTCAAGTTAATGAATTTTGTTTTCCAAAATGCGTTTTATTGTCATGTTTGTCACCGCAGTTTGTGTGTTATTTCTTATTAAGCTACGATGGCCAAAGAAAAAGAGCATTTACGATAAGGTAGAAACTGGTTATGATTTTTTGGATGGACGAAAACGCACTCACCAAATGCTGAATTGTTCATTTTCACACTGGTTTGTTTACGGTTATCTTTTATTTTATGGTTGGGGCAACTCTATTATAATATCTAGAAAAGTCACGTTTTATAATTAAATTTTCGGAGATTTGGCTCCGTGTTCCATACCGGATGGTTACTTACAATTTCTATTTTCCTTTAAATGAGTAGAGAAAAACTCGTTAATAGTTAAAAAAAAATTCTAAGTGTCGCGAAAATGCAACGTTCGTTTACGAAACAGACAACTGCTTCGCCTTCGGCAAAGAAAACATTGGTGAATATCAAGGACTGCAAAATAACGGATTAAAACATTAAAACACAGACGCAATTGTTTGTTTGCATACACTTATGCAGCCGTAGCTTCTTTTTCTTTTTTTTTTCAATTAACTTTATTTAACACTAACAGACCGAAGAAAAAGAAAAAAAAAAAAAAAAAAACCACTACTTACAATGAGAAATACTTACAATACAATGCGACAGCACAACATTTATCTACTACTTACTTGGTTATAGTTACAGTACTTACATTCCAGCAAACTTTTCCCCTCCCCCTATTTTATGCATATGATATTATTTAGGCACGATTAACCCCTTTTATAATTTTTACAATAACGTCTTGGATTTCTACCGTGCTTTAAAAGAAAAAAAAAAAACGCTGATAATTTCACATTACTTACGCAGTGTAGCTTTAATAACATCGACTGTAAATCGAATTTTGTTGAATACTAACCCAAACACTTTCACGCGACTCTCAAGAGCAAACTACAAAATTCTTGAAACAAGCGATAGAAACTAAAGTTTCAAGAAACCTAGCTAATCAGGATCATTGTGGGAGAGTCAGGTCAAGGCCAGTAGACAAACCCAAACATGACTAGTGGTGGGGTTTAGAGCTGAAGTATTATCGATAAACTTTAAGACAAACAATCTGAAGTCACAAGGCTTACTTTGTGGCCAGTCATGCCTTAGAAATACAGGACTAACGAGGGACTACAAAATAATAAACATTTGGCGATCAGGAACGAAAATTCTGAATTCTAAACAAAATTATTGAGCATCCTAATACAAGTCTAAATATAGCCTTATCTCTAATGCGTGCCTACCTGTGGGACGGAGTTTGTGATGGAATTCAATGCTGAATCAGGTGGAAGGTGTTTATGGCAGAGACCTTACAGTTAAGGCTCATTCTCGACATAAATATTTAAGAGTGATTTTCTGAGAGTGTCGAGAATCAGAAGACAGTCACGACAAATCGCTTTTTCTTTTATTTCCCCAAACATACCTTTGGGTGAACCTATTCAAGGAAAAATAGTTTAAAGTTCCAAAGATTTATTTTACGGCCAAAATTTAAGAAAGTTCGAAATTTGCATATAATGGCGGTTTTCGCGGCTTAAAAAGTTCAGAATTTCACGCTTCTTTACGAAAACAGAGTGGGCGTAAAAACAATCTTATGAAAACAAAACTTTGCACAAATATTATTTAATTCTTATACTTTAAAATCGTGTAATAAGTTTCTTGAAGTTTTGTTTGTAGGTTTTTAACGAAGGGTATTTGTACAGCCGCCATTTGTGTCTCCAGTCAAGGGACAAATAAAGGCCAACTTTGACTAGTATAAATGGCCACTGGTATATATCATTTGGTCAAAATATCTACATTTTAGGAAACCTTGGTTATTGCTTTTTTTCACTCGAAAAGTTATAGCTCTGGGAATTAAAATATTCTCCGTCAGTAAAATAAAATGTTACGACATGTAAGCGAGTTCAATTTCATGCAAATCAAAAGGTTATTCTTTGGAAGTCAACGGTTTAAAAAAGGAAACAACGACTCACCGTTACTTACGTTCCATCTGCTGCTATAGAAACCATTTTAACTTCCCAGTGTCCTTGTGAGCTGTTCTGTAAAATATTTCCAGTAAAACAGCGAGCATAAACGGCCATAAAATTCCACAAGGTCGACAATGTCGACAATTGTTATCTTTGAGATGAGACACTGAGTGGCATACACAGTCCTGGCTGTTGTCATCGTCTTGCTCACTTCGATGTTCCTGGTTTTATCGACGGCCGATTTAGAGGCACGAAAGGAACGAGCTGAAAACGCGAATCTCACGCGAAAAAAAATAAGCTTTGCTCTTGCTGCTCGCATATCACCAGCTTTTGCTAACTAAAACGGCACAGCCTGTTTTTCTGTGTTTTAGTCATTTAATTCACTTATGACGCTCAATTCTGCTGTTATGATTAGGTTTTAGAAGTAGCGCTAATCCACCCCCACCCCACTCACGAGAAAAGTAATTTTAAAAGTCGTGGCAGCTAATACTCCCGAAAGCAGAATGCAATCTGCATTTGTATTGAGAGGCACTAGCCCGCGAGCAGGCATATATTGTAGAAGAGAAAGTAGGAAAGGGAAAAGGGAATTAAAAGTGCCACCCAAGCCTGTTCGCCGTGAAAAAATCTACCTGGACATACTTAGAAAGCCATATTAGCATTAAAACGGATGAACTCTGTGCTGCTGAGGATCATGTATTAAATGTTTGTTTAATTTTTCATGCTGCTCTTGACAGATATCGCAATAACTTTATAAGGAAGTGAACATGTTTGATTTGTATTAACAAGCGCATCTTAAAACTATTAAGATTACAACTTTAACAAGTAAATAATAAATGTCTGACACTTTTTTTGACGCCTTCAACGACACAGGCAAATATTGAACTTCCTCAAGATATATGATTGTAAAGTTTTACAGTAATCAAATGAGATGGAATGTCTTCAAATATGGCCGGGATAGGAAATTGAACGGTAAATTTGGAAAGAAAATCTTAAGCCATATAACAGAAATTTCAGATTAGAAAAATAAAAGAATGAAACAAATGCAACTAAGCCTTTATTTATAAATAAGCCCTTCAAGTCTTTACAACGAGAGTTTCCTTCTCCTAAATTCAGACCATCTATCAAACATCAACCGAGCGAGATTTATAAGATACCCTGCGCCGATTGTGATTGGTGTTATGTGGGCAAAACTAGCCGGTGTGTTGAAACTCGTAAGAAAGAGAATTTCACGAATGTCAAAACGTGTTCTAATGGTCAAACATTGCGAAACATGCGTGGTCATTCGACTTTTTTACTTTTCTCTTCTTCTTCTTCTTATTTTTATCTCGCCTTTTATTGCATATATTTTATCATTCTGCATTCCATTTTTATCCGTCGAAGGTTGTAGATTGACAGCCGAAAGGTCATGTTCTTTTTAAAAACTTTTAGCCAGCAAACATTTTTATCGTAATTTAGATTTCGTTAAAGTTGTTTCAAAAACGCTCGACCGAGCAAGAGTCTTAACTTTCACATTCCATTGTGGCGAGAAGAATGAAGCTTCTGAGAAGAGGATGATAGACCGGCTAGAAGTCAGTGAAACTAAGCCTTAGCACCTCTTTACCCGTGACCCGCGCTGATTAGACAGTCCTGATATCAACGGTCCACCGCAGGCAGCGTGATTTTTTACCATTATTATTTCCTAAATTTCTAGTTTTAGTTTGTTTAAGTATTTAATTATTCTTTCAATTCATTTTTAAATTTTATTTTATTTTTAATTTTTCTTTGCATATTTACTTTTTTTTTTTAAACTATTTTTAACACTCCGCACTCCGCATTCCGCGTTTTCGGAACAGCCTTCAGATAACGCCTTGTCATAAAAATACACCGGTCATCACTTTTTTGAAATTAAAGTGCGTCATGTAGTCTAGCGTCTTTAAATGTTTTTGTTCTTGAGAAGCAAACACATAAATCGATAATTTCTTGATGTTTCTTTGAAGTGCGTAGACAGAAAGTAATTAGATTAAGAAATCATCTGCACTTCCTGTAAAAAATCATGAAGATAATTCAAAAAAGAAACAAAATAAATTGACGGAAAATGTTCAACAATAAGCTGGCGAAATTTCAGTCCATCGGTTGAGGGACTGCAAATTTGGAAATTAAAAGGTGGGCCTATCTTCGCTAAATTTTCGATCGGAATAAAAGCGAAAAGTTTTGTTTGTTTGTTTTTTGGTGGCGTCATCCTTGTAAAGCATTCTAACGCCTTAACGTCAATGTTAATTCATACCAGAAAGGGATCACCTTGCTCTAACAATAGGTGATTGGCAGGTAACGTGCGGCAGGACGAGCTCATGGCGGCAATTGTCTTTTCAGTTTACCTCATCTTCCGATCGTGGTTGGTAAATTCAAAATTATTGCTCCCTGTCTAAAAACACCATCAAATCTCGTGTTACTAAATATAGTTTTCTTTCTCGTCACTAATTTTCATGGAGATGCTGGTTTATGCGAGTGAAATATGCCGAAAGTAAAGACAAAGTCTTGAGCACATTCCTAAAAACGGAACCACAGGCGAGAGTTCTGAGAGAAAGACAGTACAGCGAAGTCACTTTTAAGTTAAACAGCATAATTTCATTAGTTAAAAAAAAGTCTCACTAAAACCAGTTATGTATTTCATTGACGCTTACTGAACAATTAAATGGTATTATTATATTTGTGATCATTTCTTGTTACAGTTGTGATCTTTACCACATTTGTGAGCAATTGTTATTAGACTTGTGATCTTTGTTACATTTGAGGCCGATTGTTATTACTCTTGTGATCTTTGTTACATTTGGGGCCGATTGTCATTACTGTTGTGACCTTTGTTATGTTTGTGACTAGTTATTACATTTGTGCCTTTCGCAGGAGTTGAGTAGAAAGTGCTCATAATCCGTCTATTTGCTTACCAAACACAGGTTTGCATAGGGTGGCTACCCTTACAGCAGCCTGCCATTACATCTGCGCCTTCAACACCCCGCCTCATCCCGCCCTTAGAGGCCAACGAACATTGTGGCGAAACCAGATTACTAGCGGTCTCCGCTTTGATACCTTAATAAATATGATATAGGAGACGGATAGGAAGAGCTGCCGGACCCTTAAGAACGCTAATGGAAATTAAAAAAAAAAAAAAAAAGGAAAAAAACATCACGTTTACGTAGAACCTGCGACGCCCAACTCTTTAACTCTATTGGCATCTTCACAAAATTGTTTCGGGGTTGAATAAATAAAGCAGTGCTGTCAGAGTTTATATATCATCCAAGGGAACAGTGTTCCACTTTTAACCCAAAACATTCACCTTAAAGATTGTCCTCACATTTTGAGGTTACATCCTCCACTTTTAATCTGCTTGGATGACCTTTTCGACCAGTGCTACACAGGCTGAAACAATATTAGATTTACTAGTTTTAAAATACGCAAAAAAAATGTTGATTTCAATTAAAGGAAATGTTACATTGTAACAAAACAACGCATCTGTTATTGGCTGAGATTTCCGAACTAATAAGAAACTACACGTAAGGTGAAAATATCTTAATGTAACATATAAAAAGTAAATTAACTACCAAAAATAGGTCAATTGCGAGGAAATAATTTGAATATTGCCTCATTTTACTTACCGGATTCTATTGGAACTGAAGCTTGAAACTCCTGATATATTTCTTCCGACACCTGTTTTGTTTACCCGACGAGGATTTGTTTAATTTTTTCGCTTCATCACTGTAAGATGGGTGAGAACACTGGACTTGAACTTCTGGTAATGTGTTGTTAATTCGTATCTGTGCTTTGGACATAGGGTAATCCTTTCCCTGTCTTCCTCTGATAGTGAATGCAATCCGGCGCGATGAGAATAACATCAGCCTCGTTAATCTGTGTCCCGAAGCCTTGACTTCGACTGACACCCAGATTAGTTAAATAATCTGTTAAATCCTTTCTGCATAGTTTTAGAGGAATAACATAAAGCTCATTTGGCGCGTATGTTGCTGGACCGCACACAAGGTCAGCAGCTGAAAATGAGCAGCTCATTTTGCGTTTTACATTACGCTCAGGAGGAAGGGGGTGACTCTATTGTTTTCTGGTATTGATTCGTGACCGACTTCTCGCAGCCATTGTGACGTCACATAGCAACGAGTGAGCGCTTCGAGTGACCTATTCAGATTACGCCATTGAAGAAGGACGACAGAGGTGAACAAAGACAAAAAAACAGGGCTAATATCGCTTTTGTTCGCTAACTAAGTCTAGGTGTTTACAGTTTGTTGTTGCTTTTTGTCTGTGTGCATAATCTGTTTTAGGTTTATGCGCGCGTAGTCGTGTATTCTTCTTGATATTTGTTGCGGGTAAGTGGCGGGACCGCCATCTTGAAAACCGGACCAGAAAAATCAACGTAAAACGTTCGCGTTTTCTCTCTTAAAAGTCCTACCAATAGTCTTGTTAATAGGAGGTTTTATGCATTTATAATATTCCCTGCGATATGATCGGTTTATATCTGTTTTGGTGCACCTCTGTTGATAGTTATCAGGCCTTTGAATTCAATTCTTGGTGTTTCGACTTTATTGGCCTTTTGTGTTGTAATTGTGTCCGCTGTACGGTGGAATTTGGCTTTAATCGTAGAGCAGTTTTCTTTTTTTTTTTTTTTTGTTCTTTTTTTTGTGTTGGCTTTTTTTCTGGAGGTTTGTTGGCCTTGTTTTCCTATCTAGTTTTTTTCCTTCTCGGAATAGATAATCTCCACGGAAAACATAGAAATATGCCATTTTTTGGCACAAAATGAAGGCTACTTTTCATAAAACCTGCATTACCAAATAAAACATTGATTGATTGAATCCGTTTTCCCTCAGACACTGGAAGTCCATAAGCTTCATTCTCCTTCAGTGTGCTTAGCAGCTAAAAATCATCATCATCATCATCATTATCGTTGAATATTAACCCAGGATAACCCTTCAGTACAAAGTACTGTTATCAACAGGGTCCTGCTACGCTCTCATTCTGACCATATCTGGCCATACAAACCCTGCCTGTTCCATTTTAAGTCGTTTTATTTGTAGTTAGTGTTATAGCAGTCAGGGCTGAAAACCTTGATATTGGCCTTAGAGAATTCCCCCTATTTTGCTTTGTTTTGTGTCTTCATTGGTCGATGTTCAGTTATCCTTGTGTAGAAATGGTTGAATTTCACCACCCTAGCTTTCTCTTCACTATGGCATTAAAGTGAAAAGGTTGGTTACATTTATTTTGGTTGCTGATAAAACAGAAAAGTCACAGTTTTTTTTCCTTCCCACCAACGTATTACTATCTTAAATTTGAGATCTCCAATTATTAAACTTGCCAACTGATTTTTACTAGCAATCAAGCTGAGGTAAACCTTTACATGACTTTGAGCCCTTTAAGAAATATGTTGGGCAGTCATAATCAATGGAAGTTTAACTGGAGGTTTCGAAGGACCCCTAAGGGGGTGCATAAATGGAGCAGGAACTTGTAAATTTGACAGCATGATTGAACAATATATGTGAAAAATATGGAGTTCTCATATGCATGTCTTGACAGGACAGGTGTTAAAGAAGAAGGGTGGTGGGGGGAAGGCATCCAGCCTTTAAAGGGTAAATGTTCATCAGAATCCCTAAGTAATACCTAGTGTGGCATTCTAAAAGGGAGTTTGTGCATTATGACATGACTGTTCCTTCCAGTGGCATTCGCTGCAAAAAAAAAAAAAAAGAAAGTGTCTTTAATAACCTGTTTTCAGTGGAATGCAACTTTTTACATGAACAAAAGGGAAGTATTAGCTGATTATGACAGTAGTAGTATAGCTGCCAAATTACCCGATTGCAACCTCGTTTTTAATTTATAGAAAATTGCCGCCAATAAAAGTGTGAGAAAACATGACGTCACCTTTACGTCAACAGGTGGCTCAGGCGGCGAAACTGGTGGGTGGCCCGTATAGGTTAGGCTAAGTGGGAGGAAAATAAATGGATTCAAGATGGCCGCTGCGTATACCCCATACCCAATACCCTCTCGCTGGGTCTGACGTCACGGCAAGGGGGGATGCCCGCTCAATAGGCTAAGGTCATGAAAAGGGAGATACCCTCTCTGATAAGAATATAAAAAGCTGATATAAGAAGATTCCTGATAGGCTTTTTCTTATAATGCGAACGATGGAACGATGGATCGATATTGTTAAAGCAATTCAGCATTTTAATCCTTACCGCAATTATATTCTATCTCGGATAAGAAATGTTACAACAGAATTTCTGTGGCCTTGTTATTAGACGCCTTTCCGTCAGACATCATGTAAAGATCACATGAGAATTGTCTCTTCCCTTTTACGTTTTCCTCCACCGAAATTTATATGCTTCGTAAGTGTTTTTCACTTCCGGGAACAAATCGAAAGATTTCTCAGGAAAAAAAAAAATGAAAACGGGGTTAACTTGTGAGTAGAAGACACCGCTGGGGAAGAAGTCGCCTGTCATAAGACAGTCTGGTCTGTCAAGTTCGACACACATGAGGGGACAAATGCCTAGAACATTGATTTGCTTAAAAAGAAACCTTGTTATGGTTTGAAAACATACTTGGAGGCGTTTATGAATAAAGGCCCTGGTGTATTATTTTTATTTTATTTTTTCGAAAAACATTGTCGTGTGGTGTGAGTGCGTTCCATGAAAGGTATTAAGGTGCCTACCCAATGTCATTTTTCTTGATTTACACCGAAGACAGCGTTGAGGATATATTATGAATATCGAAGTGCAAGAACAGAAATTTTGCCAGTCGTTGGATCAGTTGATCCAAAACATTACCCAACTGATCAATACGTTGGTGTGTAACGTGGTTGAGAGGTCGCCGCAGTTATACATGAAAACCAAGCTTCCCTTGTTGAGTTGCACTGTTAGTTTATCCCAAGTAGTGGTGAAGATGCAACAAGCCTGGAAGCCATGGCAGAACCAGCATCTATTCCAGTACAGATCGCTATTCCTTTGGAAGAACGGATCCACGATCAAGCCCCTCTCCCATCACCACAGACAGTACATAAAGAAAACACCGTGTAGAAAAAAAAACAAAAAAAAAACAAGGATCCAAACATGCCTCTAGAGGCCATTTCGCTCTTGGAAGGAACGTGCTTGAAAGCAGCAGCTGTGCAATTGGAGCCCGACGTCTTGCACTCCTTGGATTCGCTCTATGCCTTTTACCATTGTCAATGGTGGTGTAACAGTCACATGTACCGTGTTTTCAAGGTATACCAGGCTCTCTTCAATGGGATGGCCTTACTAGTGGTGGCTGCTGGTGCGATTACCAGTTCCATATTCGCGAATACCATCTGTCCAAACCCTAAGGCGCGTGAGAACGAGTACCTGCTGTTACCAGCGAATCCCACTTGTTAACTCCTTCGAGTGGAAGTGTATGATGTTTAACAACGAACACCCAATACACTGAAAAATTTATAAAATGAAGTGTGTGGTGAGACGTTTGGTCAGATCATACAGATCAGAAAGGGGTACAATAAGAGGGACGTTAGTGATGTTGAACAGATAGCGGAAGAAGAATAACACAGTGAGGATAACGAATATGAAGAACCAAAGGACGAATCAGAGGACGAAGAAGATGACAAACCAGAGGAGGAAAAAGATGAAGAACCAGAGGGGGAAGAAGATGAGGAAGAAAATCCATGGGTGGCCATTGGAAATGAAGTCGAGGAGCGAAATAAAGAAAAACTTACCTATAATCTGGCTATCTGAAACATGGAATCACACTGCCAGTGATGATCCACCAATGTTTTGCTTAGACACGCCCCCTTACTCCCGAGCCAGAGGGTGGTTACTTACAAATTTCCTCTTTTCTTTAATTTGGTCGAGAAAAATTCGTTGATAATTCAGAAAATATTTCTAAGAGTCATAAAAATGGCAACGACCGTTGCGAAACGGACAACTGCTCCGAAGGCTCAGTGAATATTTGCCAATGTTCCCTGAGCCTGAGGCGAATAATTGTTTTAGTATAATTTTCAGAGGTGAATATCAAGGAATAAAATAACGGATTAAAACATAACAACATAGACGCAATTGTTTGTTTGCATACACTTATGCAACCGTAGTTTTAATGATAAACTTACATGTGCATCGATTGCGAATCAATTTACTTATCGAGTTTAGCAGTAAAACAAACAAACGAAACAATACGAAAAATGAATTCATCCGGTACCTTTGTTTTATCGTTGCTGACTTTATTCACAGTTGTCATCATCGTCCAAAAATGATTAACTTTTTAAATTTCGGTCAATCGATCTCACCTAGCTGCAGGCGATCACTGAGTTTGCGATTCTATAATGCCTTGAATACTAGTTCTTGAATGGATTTTAAGTTCAAGGGCGCAGCATTCATTTTGAAAATTCTCCATTTTTTTAAATATTCTGGACTTGGAATGGTGCCTTCCGAATAAATGAAGAAATTATTCAGAAACTGTACGCTATGTTTACTTGGAAATCTCTCAGTCGTCCAAACGAGGAGGAATATCGAGACTCTGTTATATGGGTCTTTTATTTGCCAGAAGTCTATCTTGCATGATCTCCGTCTAACTTCACTACTTCCACTTCGCTGCTGACTCTGCTTAAGTAATTGGCTGACAAATGCACACGTACTTAAATATCACAGCGGTAGCTATGTGGCCACATGGGACAACTGAACTTGAAGGATGCGAAGTACACATGAAATAATTCATATTTGAACTGCGGTTGTAGATGAAAGTGAAGAATGATCATCGCAGTAAATCTTCCAATTTAAGCAATTGGAAAGAAGAAGCCTGAAAAAAAATCGGGACTTGAACGGGATTCGAACCCGTGACCTCCGCGATACCGCGATATCGGTGCGATGCTCTACCAACTGAGCTATGAAGCCACACATTGGGAGCGAGGTCAATCAATTAAGCTGATATCTTCCCGTGAGGAGTGAAATGATGTGCAGTATACATGAAATAATTCTCTCCAATTGCTGAAATTGGAAAATTTAAGCAATTGGAAAGTAATAATAATCAAATCGTTCTAAATTGTCAAAATTGTCTAAATTGTATAAGCCCTATAACACAAGCCTAGATATGGCCTTGTCCCTAATACGTGGCTACCCGTGGGAGGGAGGGTGTAAAGGAATTCGATGTTAAATTAAGCGGTAGATGTTAATGGCAGGGATCTTTTATATAATAACCCAAGTTATTCTCGCATTTTGATTGGTTCTCGCCTATGATCTATTAGAGGACAGACGCACGATTGACGTCATTATTACAAAGCATTTCCCTCTGTGTTTTAAAATGGCGGAAAATTTTAACAATTTAGATAATATTTTACGTGACTGGGCAAAGGATAAGGTACAAAAAAAAGTCTTGTCGAGGCATTGAACAGGTACGAGAAGCAGTGACAAAAAAGATCAAACCGTTTCTTTTCTAAGAAATGACTTAGAAAAAATACTCGAGCAGTCTCAGTCGACAGTCGAGCGAGACTAAACCAAGCACAAAAGTGGTCTTGGTAAGCCGAGAACCACTGCTTTATCTCAAATTTAACAAGCCTGATAAACAAAATATTGATGAGATTAATTTATTTAACAAATTCAACTTTTCTCATTCTCAAATTAACTGTTGATACACTAATTGATGTCAAGAATAAAACATCGAAACATCACTTCTTGAAATTAGTTTAAATAAACAGATAACCTTGCTTTCCGACATGCGAATGCTCCAGCCCGTTTCAGGGGACAGCAGCAAGCAAAGTATAGCAAACTACAGCTCACGGCCAGCTTTAGCACAGTTAAAAAGTGTCTCCGACATTATTCTAAACTCATATGAGAATCACCAACCACAGACGACACAAACTTCCTCCATCACTAACGCTCCTTTCATTCAAAACTCGAATCGAATAGCCTCCAGGTTAACTGCAACCGCAAGTTTTCCCAGCGTATCGTGAAAAGCTGGACCGGTCACGTGCGTATGATTAGCCAATCAAAGTCGAGGATTTAGGATTCTTGCCCGCTCAGATGCTTGAGAAAAAAATAAGTGTTTTTTATCATTTTTCCTCAGAATGAATACTTCGAACTCTTGCATTGTTCTCTGTCCAACACTTAAATCAACGCATAAATGAACACCGTTATTCAGCCATCGGAAAACACCTTGAAACACAGCAAGGGAACAACAAAACAGAGACTAGCCGCCTTTTCAAAGTTCTGAGGAAATGTAACAGCAAATTCGATTGCTAAGTCTACGAGATGCCGTACGTAAAGGATTGACATCAAGCGTTCTCTTAACACGCAAACCGACTCCATTCGCGCCAAACTGTTTACGTAATACTTTCGGACACGTTTGTCTTTATTGCGTTTCCTACCTTGAGAATTATACGCATAGGACGAACCAGGACCGCTCGTTCCGGGGACGAGCGCTCTAATCATGAGGCCACCGCCTCTCTCTTTATATGATAAGTTGAGATTCAAATAAAATAAACTAGTCATAATTTTTGAAAGATTTTCAATAAAAAAAAATGTGGACAATTCTGTCATCCCTTCTAGTAAAAATATGTTCTCAAAGACCAATTAACTCACGATTTTACAAGCCCACCGGCGCACTTGCAGCCTACACTCCGTAAACAGGAGCACTGAGCTGGGGAACGTAGCCTGTCGCCAACTTAGTCTCAAAACGGACGAAAAGGCAGCAACTGTATTAACACGAGTTAACGACAGACTTATTATTTTGCATAGTAACTGTTATCACTCGTATCGGACTGGTTCCAGAACCACTTGAAAATTTATTTATTGAATACAGAATTTCTCACATTACATTCCTTGTACCCAATCACCGCGCTGCATCTGATCTTGCATCTTTCATGCTCTCTTACACCGACTTGTTTTACATTTATCTGCTAAAATTGAGTTTACTAGTTCAACTTAAGGTAATATATGGGGCGCAACGAATCCAAAAATGTTAATTTTAGTAACAGCTCATATGAAGCCAAAGTGACCACATACATTTCTTACGGAATGCGCTAAAAAAGTGCAAAATTGATTTGCACATCAAAGAATACTATAAGAATTTCCAACAAATTCGACACAAAATGTGACCCAAAGACAAATGAAAACGTAATAATGACAAAAACTTAGTTGAAATACCCTTTGAAGACATTGCTGATAAAGACGGACAAGACATGGTTGATATAGACAAGTTATATATCCATATAATTGACACATTAAACTGTTTCTTAATAGTTTCTTAGTAAGATCATCAATTTCGGCGATTGTCGCCTTTTAAAACGCTTGTTGTGTAAGATAAATTCGATGCTAAGTCAGCGCGGACACTTTGTGACTCTGCCCTAATCTCCTATGTCTCAGGCTAAATATGAGTGGTGTCAGAAATGAAAGTGATCCTGCAATTCCGGGATCTCAGAATTTTCTAGATCGAGAAACAACATGGAAAGGATCTTGTAAGAGAGTTTTGTTTTCCCATTTTTATTTTTATTATTCTAGTTTTCTGTAAGGTTGTATCCTATATCAGGAAGGGAACCTCCTAGCACACACTCTTTAATTTCTCTTTTATCGTGCAATTGACACTGATTGTGATTATTTTTTGGCAGGTATTTGCAAAACAATCAGTTGAAAGACTTACCTAAGGATATTTTCCGCTACAATACCGAGCTGGGAAGGCTGTGAGTAGATCTCTTCGTGTAACTCTAGATTACCGTAACTAAATTCCCAACTAGCCAATCAGAAGCTGTGTCTCCTGTCTTGATATCCTGAGACATCAAGTCACTGACCTGATATGGCTACAATATCAGGTCATTTGGCCGAATTTGGGTATGGTAAATACCTAATCGTTCCTTTCTGGTACGCTTTGGCGGCATATCAGGCTGGTTTGGTCTCGCCATGGGTATTTCGGCTAGACTAGCTCTCGTAAAAGTACGAACAATGGTTCGGCCAAACTCACCTGGTATGCCGATGCACGCAATTTAAGAAAGTAATTAAAAAAATACTTTGGCAGGTAACAAGTCCGCCTGTTGAACGGCCACAGAACAAGCAACGGCGTGGAGTTCTGTATCCACTGCACTCGAAGATAAATTTAAACCTTTTTTTATGAACCACTAGATAGACGCGAGAATCCAAACTTTATTTTCACTAAGGTGGACGTCAGCGACGTTTTCTTCCTTTTAAAGTTTCGGTCTTGATGATAAAAATGCCACTCTTGTCTTCGAAGCAGTCTCCAATCGTTTTTCCAAGGTGTACTATCTATATATTTCTTTAATCTCTCGCATTCAATTTGGCGAAACTAAACTCTTTGGCTCTCTTAATTTTGTAATGTGTATTTTCTGTGAAGGTTGGACATGAATTACGACGTAGAAAACTAGTAGAGCCCTACAATTCGAAGAAAAAAACTTGGATAAATCAAGACAAGAGAGAATCTACACTGCCTTCTTCGTTTACAAAACCATTGACATTACAAGCCTTTCCATAAACGTAGTCTAGTTCAGGTTCGCTGACACCATTTTGCTTCGAATAGTCTATTTCGGCTGCTAAAATTAACAGAGCTTTTTACCTCATGGTAGGTATGACATACCATGAGGTATAGTGATGGTTGGATTGGTCACTCCATTCCCGTTAGGCAATTAATTTATGCATTAAATCCGTATAAACGTTAATTAAACGCGTTTTCCTCTGTCTCCCATACTAGGTTTGGTTTTGTCATCAAAGTCGTACCATTGTTTTATGTTCATATATGTGGGGGGAGGGGGTGGAACATAGGCGGCAGTACATGTTTACAACACAGCGCCTGTTGTGTCGAGCCCGACGCAATAATTGTCAAGGCGGGTTTTTGTTCCTTTCGTTCCTTTCGTTCCATGGTTGATCAAAATACACATTTGAAGACCTCAGGAAGGAACAGGAAATGTGCTCAAGAATGCTCGAGTGGAAAGTAATGAGTTTTAAAGTCCTAATAGTGACGATGTTTCCAAGAGTCATTTGGACGACGAGGAATCGATCATCCGTAGCAAGAATGCACGAAACGAACGATTTGAGATTAATGGAATGGTCTGCGGAAGAAGGTAAGCTGTCCTCCTTTTATTTTATTGTATTTTGAAATTTGTAAAAAAAAACTTACAGGACGTATGATTAAAACTAATTGCGCTTTTAATATTTCGCAATTCGGTCGGAAGCTGTTCGGAAAATGTCACATGACAAAGCACATGGTTTCAAGTGCTCTTGCTCAAGATTTTGTATTGTGTTCAGTCAGAAAGCTTATAATAAGTCTCTGAAATATTCAGGGACAGAAGCGTTGTCGAAACCCTCAACTGGCTGGGGTAATTTGCAAGGCCAGGAGACGAACAGCTTCGATGAAGCTTTCGTCGATTTCCCCTCTCGCTGGGACTTAAATGTCACAACTGTGGAAAGCGAGACAGCTACAGAGAATCAACACAGCTGTCAAACGAATGCTAAAAACAATATACGCCAAATAACAAATACCATAACAAATACAAAATATCAAACAGCAAACAAATGCCAAACAGATGATCCGTTACCTGAATGCCACCAGAAATACACGGAGAAAGAACTGAAAGTCCAGAATACCAAGGAGCAAATGATTGTCGAAGGTAATCCTACAATACCCGAGCAGTTGGTAAATGCATTTATTGAAGAGAAATGTGAAAATCAAAATATACCAGTTCAGTTGTCAAGCAATTGTCAGTACAGAAATGCAGATAAAAATGTGAATGTACGGAGTTCTAGAGCTACCATTGTCTCCCATCAGTTTAGAATGACACGTGAAAGAGAACCCTCCAGAATTTCTTACAAAATGGTTACTAGACGTTCCAGTGAAAAAAAAAAAAAAAAGTTGGTGAAATTATACATAAAGAAATATGTCCCGAAATCATCAAAGGTGAAGGCTATGTTGTGTGGATACCATCGCTATCATTTCTTAGAGCGCTATAGAAGTTCAAAGTTCATGTTTTTCTCAAAGAAATATTTCATTAGACAAAGTTTAAGCTGATGTATTTTTCGAACAAGGACTCCAAAGCATAAAAAGTTGCCTTTGTTTTGTATGATTGCTGAAGGTAATATTTTCAGAAAATTAAGGCAGCTCCAAATGAGAACTTATCATTTCGCAAGCAGAGTCATATCATTGAGTAGAGATGTGGAGTCAAATCCTGGTCCTGCAAATGAGTATTACAAATCAGCACCTTTTATATCACCCACAAATTCTGTTTGTTTATTAGAATTCAGATTGTCTCAGTTAGGCAGAATTGCACTTGATGTTGGAGGAGGTGGTGATTGCTTCTTTAGGGCTGTATCACATCAACTCTATGGAAATGCTAATAGTCATTTCTATGTGCGCAGTGTTGGCATTCAGTATTTAGTGAATCACCCTGAACAATTCGTAGAGAGTAACACTGAGCATTCTTGGCAAGGTTATTTGGAAAGAATGTCATGTCAAGGAACATGGGCTGATGCTATCATAATTCAAGCTGTTGCCAATTGTCTTAATTTATCAATTCATATTGCTGAATCAAATGCAACTTTGTCTCCACTTACTGTCGTTGAACCAGTAAATGTTACAAATGCCGTAAACATTTACATTGGACACCTAGATGAATTTCATTATGTTTCCACAGTAGAAAACAGAACAATGGAGATGAGAGACAACAGCAAACAAGCAAAAAATGCAGATGAAAACAAACCAGTTGATGACAGTGAAAAAACGTAAAGCTTACAAAAGACAATACATGAGAGAATACATGAAAGACAGAAGAGGTGATGATAACTTTAGAAAAAATGAGAATCAAAAACGAGTGCAAGGCAGCAACATTAATAGCAAAACATCTAGGAACAAGAAACACCAGGCTTCTAAAAGAAGAAATTGAACCCAGAACATGTCAGAGAAATTGAGCGGCTCTCCTTCAAAAAACGAAAAGCAGAGAACCCGTAGCACATAAGGCAAATAAACAAACAGTCGGTAAGAAAGAGACGAAAGACTGAGGCTCTGACAAGTGTATCACAACTAACATATAGCAGTCATGAGTTGCAACCACAAGAAAACAAATATGATGCAATTTCTATGATAAATTTGTTTCACAAAAACATTGCAAGTGGCCCAGAATATGTATGCACCTGTTGTGACCAATTGTGGTTCAAGTGCTCTGTAGTGAAATGTGATGCAAACAAATATAAGGCATGTTCACCAGACATTGTTGAGTCCTGTCTTACTGGTTTTAAAAGTGTCAATGATACTGAGTGGATCTGCATAACTTCCAATTCAACTCTAAAAAAGGCAGGTTACTCAGCTGTTCTAAAGCCAATAAGATGGGTTTTCCTTATAAGCCTGATGTATTGAATTTGACTTCACTAGAGGAGCGACTAATATCACCTCGTATACCTTTTATGCAAATCCGTGAACTGCCTAGAGGTGGTCAATTGTCTATTCATGGAAACATTGTCAATGTGCCAAGTGATGTGAATTCAACTGCTCACTGTCTCCCAAGGCCAATAGGTGAATCACAGACCATTCCAATAAAACTTAAAAGGCGACTTGGTTACAAGCGTCACTATCAATTTCAGAATGTCAGACCTAAGAAAGTATTAGATGCAGCCAAATATCTTGTAGACACTAGTGAATTATTTAAAACTGAAGGCATAAAAGTGCAGAATGCATGGGTAGATGACATAACTTCATAATCAAGCACCCATGAAGAGTGGAGTGAATTTGTTGAAAACCCTAATACATCCAGTGCTGATGTGCAAAGTAATGAAATTGTAACAAATTGTCAAAACAGTATTTGCACTGCTGATGTTCATAATCCAGACAGAGAAAAAGCTAATGATGATGGTTGGTGTGAAGTTGATGAACGTCCTTCAGGAGTAACAGATACACTATTGCAGGAACCAGATATTACAGAAAATGGAGATAGAATTATTTCTTTTGCACCAGGAGAAGGAGACAAACCATTAGGAATATTCATGGATAAAGATTCTGAATATCTATCATTCCCTACATTATTCTGTGGAAAACGAAGACCTGACAACAATGAAAGAAAGGTCCCTGTAACGTATAGTACAGTTGCCAAGTGGGAATTAAGGTGTCAGGATAGAAGAGTTGCAAAGTCTGTGCCAAATATTTTTTACAAGCTGAAAAAACTTCAAATCAAGCAAATTCAAGATAGCGCTTCTATTGCTCTCAGAAAGTGTAAGACAAAGGGAAAGAAATACACTGCTGGTGACCTGAAATCAGAGAATTATCTTAATAAGCTTGTGCATCTTGATGAAGGGTTCAGAGTTTTAAGTGGCAGTCCCGCTAAAAGCGGTCCACTCGACTTCGGGACCAAAAATAATTTTCCTTCATTTTTTGTCAGTGAAAAGGGTTTGACACATATAGAAAAAAGCAATTTATTATTTTCTAATTCCTTATTTTTGCTTTGCTACGAGCCAAAATTGAATTTTGGCCGAACTGAGGTTGCCGACCGTGATCAGAAAGGTAAAATTCACCGATTTTGTGAAGCGTGCTACGTCGCCAAAAATGCAGCTCACGGAATTTCGTTTTCATTCGAATTTTAAGGTGCATTCATTACTTTGACTGACGAAATATGGAAACTTTTCGAAATATTCTAAGCTTACCAGCGAGGCTGGAAGACACCCTACTCCGAGGCCTTTGATCACCTACTAAAATTTAGCCAAATTTGACGGGGAAAATCTCAAAAGTTGGGTCTAAATGAAGCCTAAAAAGCACATCACAGTAAATTTCATACCTTAATAAACCGTTCTATAAGTTGAAACCGGTGGTTATCCCCTTAGATTGCACGCGAGAACAGATTAAAATCTGCCACAGTCAGTGTGTTTACATAGCCATCGCTCGTATCAAAGCTCATTTGTATAACCTTAGCACCCGGTAAAAATACATCTTCTTCCGTTCAGGTTCGTTTGTTGACCTTCTGAGTAGTGGCAAAAAGCTTCCTTTAATACTTGTGTACACTCTAGATCCAATTTTGAGGTGAAGGTTCCGTTGAAGTTGATCAATTCTCAAGACTTGCAAGACTCCAAAAGTAAATAATGGCGCCGGTCTGCGGAAATTAACCGTAGCCGTCGTCCTGACCCTTCAATACAGTTCTGCCGCAGAGGTAGCACTAGGAGAAGAAGAAAATCGTAAGTTTTCATTTACCGTTTAATGGCAACTGAATCCTGTACTACTGCCAAGACTACTGGGAGCTTCAGGGTTATATGCCCGAATTTGAAAAACAACAACAACGAACACTTGCCGGTTGCATCGCCGCTGGGAAATGAACCGGAATGAACACGACACGCTTGAATGGAACTATGTTTTGCGATGAATGATGGGCTTTACTTCTGTTTTATGCTTGATGCTTGTCTTTTAGTATCTTGCACAGCGCATAAAATAAACTTCGGGACCCGTTTATCGGGCCGTTTATACAACGAAAGCTGCACCGGCTTCGTCAAAATGTCACACAAGTTGTAACGCGACCAATTACCCGGGAGGGGGATACTCCCTTATATGGGCTATATAGGTATCTGTATGTGAGGCCCCAAAGAGTAGGGTTTTTCAGCCGTTTGGGTCATAAATAGGGTATCGATTTTGGCCATTTTGGTTATAAATTGGGTATGGTTATAGCACTCTAGTCTTGAATTCGGTATGTTTCTTAGCAGAAGCTACTTTTTCATCATTATCAATTGGACTTTCAACAAAAGCCCTTCATAACGTATGTTCACGGCAACTGTGTCAGCCGCAACGGTCATAAATAGGCTATCGAATTTTAAGTCAGGTCATAAATAGGGTAGCAAAAAACGCAGATTTTGGCCATAACGAGGGTAAGGGTTTTGGGAAGGGAGCCGCACAACCCAACTCAACTTTTCTGGAAGTACCCCCCCCCCCCCCCCCGGGCCAATTACCAGGGGCCGAGGGCAAATCCCCTACCCCACGCGCGCCGATCATTAGATTTGGCAAGATTTTCTCATTTCAATATTGATAATGAAAAAGCCACCCATTAATTTTTTGGACTAGTGCAATCTTTTCAGTATGACCGAACGACGACAATCATTGCACCTTTTCCATTTTTATCTACCTCTCCTCGGAAAATATAAGGAGTTGTTAATACATGAGGGCGGAGGAAGCAGACATGGACCTAAAATTCACTTTTCCTTTCCCGTTATCAGCCGTTCGTTTTTCATAGAAAACACAATGCATGGAAGAAAATCAAAAGATGGGACCAAGAAACCTTCCAAAAAACGTCTATATCGAAGTGCGTGCAGATGTTGAGAGGCCGATTACTCACTTTGTGTTTATAGGACTACTACCCTTCCCATTTTTGCTGACGACACCAGAATTATTGGCCATAATAGTAGTTTGTCTCTGATTTCTCCGCCTCGCGAAAGATATGGTTAAGTAATGGGACATGCACTCTTACTGGGGTACCTCCAGAAAAGTTGAGTGGGGGTGTGCGGCCCCCTTCCGAAAACCCTTACCCTCTTCATGACCAAAATCTGTTTTTTTTTTTGCTACCCTATTTATGACCTGACTTAAAATTCGATAGCCTATTTATGACCGTTGCGGCTGACACAGTTGCCGTAAACATACGCTATGAAGGGCTTTTGTTGAAGGTCCTATTGATAATGATGGAAAAGTAGCTTCTGCTAAGAAACATACCGAATTCAAGACTAGAGTGCTATAACCATACCCAATTTATAACCAAAATGGCCAAAATCGATACCCTATTTATGACCCAAACGGCTGAAAAACCCTACTCTTTGGGGCCTCACATACAGATACCTATATAGCCCATATAAGGGAGTATCCCCCTCCCGGGTAATTGGTCGCGTTACAACTTGTGTGACATTTTGACGAAGCCGGTGCAGCTTTCGTTGTATAAACGGCCCGATAAACGGGTCCCGAAGTTTATTTTATGCGCTGTGCAAGATACTAAAAGACAAGCATCAAGCATAAAACAGAAGTAAAGCCCATCATTCATCGCAAAACATAGTTCCATTCAAGCGTGTCGTGTTCATTCCGGTTCATTTCCCAGCGGCGATGCAACCGGCAAGTGTTCGTTGTTGTTGTTTTTCAAATTCGGGCATATAGCCCTCAAGCTCCCTGTAGTCTTGGCAGTAGTGCAGGATTCAGTTGCCATTAAACGGTAAATGAAAACTTACGATTTTCTTCTTCTCCTAGTGCTACCTCTGCGGCAGAATTTATTGAAGGGTCAGGACGACGGCTACGGTTAATTTCTGCAGACCGGCGCCATAATTTATTTGCTTTTGGAGTCTCGCAATGTCTTGAGAATTGATCAGCTTTAACCCAACCTTCACCTGAAAACTGGATATAGAGAGTACACAAGTATTAAAGGAAGCGTTTTGCCACTACTCAGAAGGTCAACAAACGAACCTGAACGGAAGAAGATGTATTTTCACCGGGTACTAGGGTTATACAAATGAGCTTTGATACGAACGATGGCTATGTAAACACACTGACTGTGGCAGATTTTAATCTGTTCTCGCGTGCAATCTAAGGGGATAACCACCGGTTTCAACTTATAGAACGGTTTATTAAGGTATGAAATTTACTGTGATGTGCTTTTTAGGCTTCATTTAGACCCAACTTTTGAGATTTTCCCCGTCAAATTTGGCTAAATTTTAGTAGGTGATCAAAGGCCTCGGAGTAGGGTGTCTTCCAGCCTCGCTGGTAAGCTTAGAATATTTCGAAAAGTTTCCATATTTCGTCAGTCAAAGTAATGAATGCACCTTAAAATTCGAATGAAAACGAAATTCCGTGAGCTGCATTTTTGGCGACGTAGCACGCTTCACAAAATCGGTAAATTTTACCTTTCTGATCACGGTCGGCAACCTCAGTTCGGCCAAAATTCAATTTTGGCTCGTAGCAAAGCAAAAATAAGGAATTGGAAAATAATAAATTGCTTTTTTCTATATATGTGTCAAACCCTTTTCACTGACAAAAAATGAAGGAAAATTATTTTTGGTCCCGAAGTCGAGTGTGTGACATGTTGCGTGACATATCGTTACATCGTTACGTCATTTAGTTCCCGTATGTTAGATGGCGTCAGTTCCATGTGGACTTCACTTGAAATAAAGCCTGTGCTTGTGTTTTCTTGCCGGACTTCTGTTGTCCCGTCTTTCTTGAGTTTAGCTGATTGATACATGGTAGCAGCGGTGGGAATCTGCTCAGAACCGCTGCAAGTCATGCCTGCAACCGGAGTTGAAGCTGACGCCGTTTCTGCACAAACCTTGAGCGCTGCTCAACCGAATCGCCCGCCATTACCACATGTAAAACCTCCTGCTCCACTCAACCTTGCGGACTGTTCGCCGAAAAAGTGGAAATTATGGAAACAAACCTGGATTAACTACGCGGTTGTAGCGAAGATTACCAGCCAAGATGCTCAATATCAAAAAGCCCTTTTTCTCTGTACCATCGGTCAAGGTGCATTGGAGATCTTCAACGCCTTTCGGTACAACACCGGCGAAGACCCCGAAAAGGTCGACACCATAATAGCCAAGTTTGACGAGTACTTCACGGGTGAAGTCAACGAGACGTATGAACGCTTCAAGTTCAACCAAAGAAATCAAGAAGTCGGCGAAAGCTTCGATGCATACCTGATCGCACTACGAAACATGGCTGAAACATGTAACTTTTGCACTTGCCCTCGAATGACTGATTCTCTTCTTCGAGACCGTATTGTTCTCGGCATCAGAAATGGCGATGCCAGAAAAAGGCTCCTTCAAGAACGAAAGCTGGATTTAACGAGATGTATTGATATTTGCCGCACATCTGAAAGTGCCACAACTCAACTGCAGGCAATTGGTGCGAGTGAAAAAGTTGAGGAAGTCCACTGGGTAAACCAATCACGTAGAGCGAATGGCAAACGGAGTGACCCCTCTGAACCATCATCTGACAGGAAAACCACGCAGTCACGAAAGCTCAAGTGCAAATTCTGCTTGCAGACTCATGTTCTGAAAAAAGAATTGTGTCCTGCATGGGGTAAACGGTGCAATGCATGCGGGAAAATGAATCACTGGAAGGGCTCTGTGGTCTGTGAGACGAAAGGAAAGGTGCACCTAGTGAATCAGGCCTGTGACTCCTCTGACTCCGACTCGGATGTGGCCTCTGTAAAGACCCTTAATGCTTTTGTCAATGGTGTTGCATCTAGGAAGGATAAGCCAATCTATTGTGAAATGAACATTAACTCCAGCCCAGTCAAACTGCAAATAGACTGTGGAGCTACTGTCAGCATCATTCCCAGAAATTGCATAGGCAACAGTGAAATTCAGCCATCCAACATTTCCCTCGAAATGTGGAACAAAGCAAAAATGAAAGCACTTGGTACCTGTAAACTCGTCCTAGAGAACCCCAAAACCTCCAAGAAGTACATGGTGAAGTTTGTTGTTGTTGAAGCTGAACTAACCCCACTGCTGAGTCGCAAGGCAGCTGAGAAGATGAAGCTGATCACAGTCAACTATGATAAGTTTGAAAGTGTTAATGGAGTAGTTGAAGGCCAGCAAGACGTCTTAAAAGCTTTTCCTGATGTATTCAATGGCGACATTGGCACCTTATCTGGCTCTGTACGTCTGACCATCAAGCCCGATGCAGAGCCGGTACTTCGTCCACCGAAAAGGCTGCCTGTTGAGCTGCGAGACCAGGTTAAGCAGGAGCTTGACAGACTGGTCGGGGTAGGAGTTCTCGCTCCCGTAGATGAACCCACCGACTGGGTAAATCAGATGGCAATTGCAACCAAAAAGGATGGAAGTCTTCGGATCTGCATAGATCCACGATCCCTTAACCTCGCGTTAAAGCGGGAACACTACCAGCTTCCTGTACTGGATGACATCCTCCCTGACCTTGCAAAGGCGAAAGTTTTCAGCAAAGTTGATCTGAGTCATGGTTATTGGCACTGTACCTTGGAAGAAGAGTCCAGTCTGCTTACCACTTTCTCTACCCCATTCGGGAGGTACAGGTGGAGACGTCTTCCCTTTGGACTCTCTGTTAGCTCTGAGATCTTCCAAAAACGCCTCCATCAAGCCCTGGAAGGACTGGTGGGTGTTGCCTGTATAGCTGATGACATATTGATCTATGGTGTTGGAGACACCATTGAGGATGCCACGCAGGACCATGACAGAAACCTCACATCACTCCTCCAGCGCTGCGAAGAGAAATCCATCCGCCTCAACAAGGAGAAAGTGACCCTGAGAGTGAAACAACTGGATTTCATGGGGCACCAACTCACTACAGAGGGTCTGAAACCAGATCCAAGTAAGGTAGAAGCTATCCTAAAGCTGCAAACACCAAAGACCAAGGAGGACATTGAAAGACTTAACGGAACTGTTAATTATCTTGCAAAATTCCTTCCAAAGCTTTCCCAAGTAATGGAACCACTCAGAAGACTTACACAAAAGGGAGTCGAATGGTACTGGGGCGATGCTGAAGACAAAGCTTTCAATGAAGTAAAACAACTAGTCACCCAGGCTCCAATCCTTGCCTACTACAGTCCTGACAAAGAGCTTGTTATACAGTGTGATGCCAGCAGCCTGGGAATTGGTGCCGCACTTATGCAAGAAGGTCGACCACTGGCATACGCTAGCAGAGCACTTACAGATCCTGAGACCCGTTATGCCACCATAGAAAAGGAGATGCTTGCTATTGTCTTTGCACTGGAGAAGTGGCACCACTTTGCCTTTGGTCGCCGGGTAGTTGTCAGATCGGACCACAAGCCACTTGAAGCCATCACCAAAAAACCGCTTGACAGGGCACCGAAACGTCTACAAGGCATGTTGCTCAGAAGTCTGGCCTATGACATAGAAGTGCAGTATTCTCCGGGTCACACACAGCACTTGGCAGACATGATGAGCCGATCATACCTACTAGCTGATGGCCAAGAAACCTGCAATGAATTTGAAGTTGTCAATGCCGTCCAATTCCTGCCCATTGGACAAGGGAAGTTACAGAAGTTTCGAGTGGAGACTGAACAAGACGACACCTTACAAGCCCTGAAGAGCACCATACTGAAAGGCTGGCCTGAGGAGAAGTCCAACGTTCCTTCCCAACTGGTCCCCTACTACAGCATGAGAGATGAGCTTAGCATTTATGATGGGCTCGTTTTCAAAGGTGAGCGCCTTGTTGTACCCCAGGGACTTAGGGCCGAAGTAAAGAGAGACATACATGCATCCCATGCTGGTGTTGAAGGCTGTCTCAGGAGGGCACGGGAAAGTGTGTATTGGCCTGGCATGAACTCTGAACTCAGACACTGGATTTCAACCTGCGAGCCCTGTAGGCTGTTTGAAATCTCGCATGGCAAAGAGACCCTCATGTCCCATGAAGTGCCACAGAGGCCGTGGGAGAAAGTAGCTGTTGATCCATTCTCCCTGAACCAGACAGACTACCTGGTGACAGTGGATTACTATAGTGGCTATTGGGAACTGGACAAGCTGCACCGTGTAGATGCTGAGACTGTGGTGAAGAAACTCAAGGCTCATTTTGCCAGACATGGCAGTCCATGTCAGCTCGTAAGTGACAATGGCGCTCAATTTACAGCTGCAGAATTCAAGAGAATGACAAAGACCTGGGACATTGAGCATAGTGTTACATCCCCCTACAACAGCAAAGCCAATGGCAAGGTAGAGGCAGCTGTCAAATCTGCCAAACGACTGCTTCGCAAGACTGCCAAAGCTGGAGACGATTTCTACTTGGGGCTCCTTGCTGAACGCAACACCCCATCACAAGGCATTGGAAGCAGTCCAGTCCAGAGGCTCATGAATAGAAGAACAAGAACTCTACTGCCTACAACTAGCACCCTGTTGGAGCCAAGGACACTCAACTCGGCTCACGAGAGAGAGAAATTGAAGGAAGTCCAGCAAAGGGAAGCCCGGTATTACAACACCAACGCCCGAGATCTACCCCCTCTGAGCGAGGGTGACACTGTGCGAATGAAGCCGTTTGTACTGGGAAAAAAGGAGTGGAAGAAGGGAGTTGTCGTGGAAAGGCTCGATGAGAGGTCATATGAAGTGGAGACAGGAGATGGGACGTCTTACAGACGAAACAGAGTTCATCTGAAGAGAACCAATGAGCTGCCTCCTGAGGTTACTACTAATTTACCACCACAAGTCTCAAACACTCCTGACACAACCGGTGACTCAACTTGTCAAGGAGAGTCAAGCAGCACCCTGGATACCGGTACTTCCCTTGTTGAACTCAACCGAGAGATAGCTGAGTCGGACTGTGGTGTGATAACAAGGACCCGCTCAGGACGGATTGTAAAAAGACCATCCTATCTCGCAGATTACAATACTTGACTGTCATGCTTCTTGGCCTCAGTTACTGAACCTTGAGTACTGAACACTGAACCTAACTTTAGCATCGCATGTTTGATTAGTTTGTTGAACACTTGTTATGGTTCACTATTATTGAACATTGACATTTCAATACTAAAGAGACTTAATAGAACTTGCTGTGTGGCTACAAGGCCAGGCCCATGATCATTGGACTTTGAAGGGGTTATAGACATTGAACACTTGCCAATGAACATTTATTATGCTAGATTTGCATGGCTCATTATTTTCTTATTTTATTTTATTTCATATTTCATTTTTACTTGCTTTTTCTATATTGGGGGAGATGTGACATGTTGCGTGACATATCGTTACATCGTTACGTCATTTAGTTCCCGTATGTTAGATGGCGTCAGTTCCATGTGGACTTCACTTGAAATAAAGCCTGTGCTTGTGTTTTCTTGCCGGACTTCTGTTGTCCCGTCTTTCTTGAGTTTAGCTGATTGATACAGAGTGGACCGCTTTTAGCGGGACAGCCACTTAAGGAATCTTAGATCTTCACCACCGTATTTCGAAAAATGCAAAAAAGACTTGTTTGCTATGATTCGTCAACTTGGCAATCCTGCATGGTTTTGCTCTTTCTCAGCTGCTGAAACAAGGTGGACTCATCTTCTTAAAACTTTAGGCAGAATTGTAGATAGCAAAGAGTATACTGATGTGGAAATCAAACAAATGACATGGGAACAGAAATCAGATTTGATACAAAAGGATCCAGTCACGTGTGCTAGAAACTTTGAACACATGGTTCAGTTATTTATTTGTGATGTATTAAAGAGCAGTGTAATGCCAATAGGAGAAATAGCTGATTATTTTTACAGAGTTGAATTTCAACAAAGAGGAAGCCCACATATCCATGGTTTATTTTGGGTAAAGGAAGCCCCGCAATATGAAAAAAAGTTCTAGTGAAGAAATTGTGAGCTTTGTTGATAAGTATGTTACTTGCCATAACCCAGAAACTTCCAGTGAAATGGAAGAGCTTGTAAACTTACAGATGCACAGGAATGCCAAGACATGTAAGAAGGCAGGGCATAAGATATGTAGGTTTAATTTTCCACTGCCTCCTATGCCAAAGACAGTGATTTTAACACCTCTTGACAACTCCTGCTTTGATGAAGAGAACAAGAAACAGATAAAAGAAAATGCTGAAAAAATAAAAGAAGTTCTTGACAACATGAAATATGGTGAAGATACCAGTTTTGAAAATTTTCTCAACAAATTACAATTGACTGAAGAAAGTTATATCTTAGCTATAAGACATACATTAAAGCGTAACACATTATTTTTGAAAAGGGCACCATCAGAAATACGGATCAATAGTTACAACACTAATTTGCTAAAAGCTTGGCGAGCGAACATGGACATGCAATATGTACTAGATCTTTATGCATGTGCTACCTACATACTGTCCTGTATTACAAAAAGGCAGAGAGGTATGAGCAGACTTCTAGAAAAAGCATCTGAAGAAGCTAAATCTGGCAACAAAGATATCACAAACAGAGTAAGGCAGATTGGAAACAAATTTCTAAATGCAGTTGAAATTAGTGCTCAAGAAGCTGTGTATCTTGTATTACAAATGCCAATGAGAAGATCCTCCCGAGATTTTCAATTTATCAGCACCTCACCTCCAGATGAAAGGGCATTTTTGTTAAAGAAATTAGATAAGCTCAAGGAGTTGCCTGACAACTCAACTGACATAGAATCTGACAATATCATTAAACGTTATCAAAGAAGACCCAAAACAATTGGAAAGGTTGTGCTTGGCTGACTTTGTTGCATTGTTTAACTGTGTTAAAGATAAGGAAGGTGATAGCAGTAGTGCTAGTAATATTAACGCATCATTCACAGACATTGATGATTTTCTACCAGAAACTAATTTTGAAGACAACACTGATGATGACCCTGATAGTATTAATGTCATTGAGTCTGAATGTGAACCAAATGAATACAAACTAAAAGGAGATATGAAACTAGTAAAAGGGAAAAAGCCTAAAATAATCCGCTCTGTCAGGTACCATAAAGATAAAGACCCAGAAAACCATTATAGAGAGCAACTAATGCTTTATACATCATGGCGAAAGGAAAGCAGTGATTTGATTAAAGACTGTCAAACTTACCAAGAGAGATTTGAACAGGTTAGGGATGAGATTCTCTGCAATAGGCGCCAATATGAATACCATTCAGAAATACTTGATAAAGCAATGGAAGATATGAATAATGCGAAATATGACAACTTTGATAATGTTGCTCCAAATGCGGAACATCTAAATAAGCAGGACTGTGCAGTCAAGCAGAAACCTAGTGAATTATTTGGTTGCTTTCACCCTGGAAAAAACAAGCACCATAGTCACTATGATTTGCTTAATGACATTGGTATTTTCCCCAGAAATAATGATGATGAAGAACTCCTTATGAGGCGCATGTCTGACAATGATTATTATGCACTTGTACGCTCTTTAAATGAAGAACTAAGACAGTTTTTTTTTTTATCATGTCCTACATTCAGTGAAAACTAAAAATGATCCTCTTAGATTGTTCTTAAGTGGAGGTGCTGGAGTTGGCAAAAGTACAGTTACCAATGCATTGTATGAAGCACTGATAAGGTATCTGAATTCTATTGCGGGCGAAAATCCAGATGATGTCAAAGTTGTAAAAACAGCCCCCACTGGTAAAGCAGCATTCAACATAAAAGGTAACACATTACACTCTACTTTTACAATACCTGCCAATAGAGGTTTTGAAGATTGTACACTGGATAGTGACAGACTAAACACTATTAGAACCCAACTGAAGAAACTTAAAGTTATATTTATTGATGAGATCTCTATGGTTGGAAGTGGTATGTTCAACTTTTTGAACTTAAGATTGCAACAAATAATGAGAACCAACGAGCCATTTGGTGGAATAAGTGTGATAACTGTTGGAGATCTTTTCCAGTTAAAACCAGTTTTTGATAAGTGGATATTTGAAAATTCTCAATATGGCTACAATGCTTTCGCAACTAACATTTGGACAGAATACTTCTCCCTCTTCGAATTGACGGAAATAATGAGACAAAAAGATGACAAGCAATTTGCAGAGCTACTTAATCGCTTGAGAGAGGGAAAACATTCTGATGATGATATAGCCATTTTAAAACAACGACTCCTGAATGTAACACCAGAAAGTGATAATTATCCAATCAACACGACACATTTATTTACTACAAATGCATCAGTAGATGCCCACAATAATGCTCTGTATGCGCTATCTAGAACTGACAAAGCTCAGATTAAGGCTGTGGACATTATAGGTGGAGACATTTCAGATGATCTCAAGAAACAAATAAAAAATAAAATCCCAGATGATGCAACAAAGACAATGGGTTTATATTCACTAGTATCAGTAGCAATTGAGGCAAAATATGACCTAACAACTAATATTGATGTGACTGATGGTCTAACAAATGGCGCAGAGTGTATGGTAGAGAACATAGACTACAGAGTTGATAATTCAACCAGACCAAGTATTATTTGGGTATCATTTCCACATCTTGAAATAGGCAGAAAGTGGTGCAAAGAACATGCACATTTGTACAACACAGGCATAAATAAAAACTGGACACCAATTTTAGAAGTTACAAAACAATTCCAAATTAATAAAAAAAAAAGTAAGGTACAAATTCTTCGACGTCAATTTCCACTTAGACCTGCTGCTGACTATTCACCGTTGTCAAGGAGATACACTAAATGAAGCAGTTGTTGATTTTCAATCATCAACAAGAGAGCACATGCATTATGTCGGCCTGAGCCGAGTACGAAACAGTTCTTCAGTACATGTTCTCAATTTGAATGAGAAAAAAATTAAGGTCACCGAGAAAGTTAAAAATGAAATGAGTAGACTGAGAACAGAGGCAAGCCTCAAGCCTTTAGCAGTCTTGCAGGTAAACTTAGATTCACCCCAAACAAAAACAGTCTTGTTTCAGAATGTTAGATCTCTCCACTTACATATTCACGATGTTCGAACTGATTACAACATTCAAAAGGCTGATGTTAACATTTTTGTTGAAACAAAACTTTGCTTGTCAGATAGAGATGATACATATGAGCTACCTGGATTTACTCTTTACAGAAATGACTTCAATCATTCTAACATCAGGACTTCCTATGGAACTGCTTTGTATATTAAAAATGATTTGAACTGTACTGAAATTCCATACAGGTTTAATACTAATGACATAGAAGTTATTGTAACAGTTCTTAACGATCCAGTTGCAAATTTTCACATTGTAGGTATCTACCGCTCAAAAATTATTAGAATTTCACACTTGATTGAAGCCCTTACTCATCTTCATAATTCAGTATTGATGGAACCTACAATTCCTACTGTACTACTTGGAGATTTCAATGTTAACCTGATGCAGGACAGTACAGAACAAAAAGCTGTTAAAGCATTTCTAATGACAAATAAAGGATACACGCAGTTGATTAACCAGTATACTACTGACTACCGCACACAGATAGATCACATTTATACAAATGTACCACACCTTGTGCAATCAGCAGGTACACTAGAGTCTTACTACAGTGACCATAAGCCAATCTTGATGTCCTCGACAGCTTTGTAAATAATGTAATGTAAATGATGCACATGCTAAACAGCAGTTTATACCAACAAATGATTGTGTCATATGGATACATGCAACATATTTTAGAATTCACCATTGATAACAGAACTACAATCAATCACATTTATACTAATTTGAATGAATCAAGAGTTCAAACAGGTGTTCTAGAGACATACTTGTGTGACCATAAAGCTGTGTGCATAGCAATAAAAAACAAAAACAAAACAAAACAAAACAGAAAAACAAAAACAAAAACAAAAAAAACGATGGACTCATTTTCTTAGGCTGTAATGACTGTTAATTATATAAGGTAGCATTTACAATTTAAAATCGTGTTAACAAAGAATAACTGAAGTCAGTATTTAATTAAATGTGAATGTTTTTGTTAGACTTCTGGTCAGTAACTATCAGTGTCTACATAAATACATGTACATGTAAGAGTCCCTTTTAAACTCCTTGTGACCCTTTGGGTCACATACCCTCCATTCTGCAACTGTACTCAGGTAAGTAGAAATGGTTGTTTCTTGTTCTGGTCCACTTACAGCTCTACAGAACATGCATGTGTGATAATAATGATTAATGTTGACATCCACTGTAAACAATTATTATGTATAGATATTAATCATAAAATAGTACCTCTTGTATAAATGATTATTAAAACAATTGATTTTTTCTTATGATTATTAACATATTTTAGAAACTTACTGATTCCCACTTTTATTCCATTTTAGAAAAGAAATTTAAAACAGAAACTATACAAGATACAGCATTGAAAGCATCCACTGGCTGCCATATGATGTTCTACATGTACTTGCTTCAGAATTTTCACCGTGTAGTTTGTAAAGAGCCACAGTTTCATGTGATAGTGCCCATAACATTGGAATTGATTACAACTTATTGGTCTGTGATTACAACGAGATCAATGTCACATTCCTCACAATCGTTTTCAGCCAATATATTCAAACAACGCACAGGAAGTACCATCTAGCAGTAACACTCTCCAGTAGAAGGAAATCTGTGCCGAACATCTCCTGATTTAGTTACAAATGAGACAACTCTTCAATCCACAGTTCATGGGTAACAGTTATGCCTCGCGGCATCAACTTTACTTCCTGAATTCTGGTGCTTGTACTATGTTTGTATTTGTATATTGATGATTTTGTGCTTTTGGAATTACTGGACTTACCTTGTATCAGAAATTGTACAGTCAGCATGGATCACTAACTGTCAGCTGTATCATAAAAAGAGGGAATCAAGATACATTATTACACAGTTGTGGCATCTTTCCAGACTGTCTGGTACAGTTGCAAACCATATTCATATTTTTTACTCTATAAAATTACAGTAACAAACATTTTGCTAGAATTATACAAATAAACTGCCAATCTTGTCATGAAAGCATCTCAATGTCTTTCATTACTTAATAAATACCAGTTGCAAAGTAACCATCTAACCTTGCAATCCAGAAGTTTGTGGAGAACACCATCCTAAAACATGCCATTTGAGAAATGATATTACAGTGGAACCCTGTTAATACGACCACCTTAAGGCCATGGAAAACTGGTCATATTAACACGGTGGTCGTATTAACGTAGTTCTGTAAATAAGACAATTACTGACTGAGTGTTTTTTTAGGCCAGAATAAAGTGGTCGTATTATCCAGGTGGTCGTATTAACAGGGTGGTTAAAGGTGGGGTTCCACTGTAAAACAAGGAGGCCTAAAGAGTAACCCATTTTAATTAATTCACATTCTTTCATGCAGATTTAATTCAATTAGAACATAACTGAAAGCTGTCCTTGGCTTGTGATTAGATGACTGCATGAATGAATGTGAATTAAATGTACGTGGCTTGCATTTTGGGCTCCCTGCTGTAACATCACCACCCTTCTTACCCCTTTAAAGCAAATGAAAACATGTCAACATACAATTTACTGCACTTTGCACAGAAGTTTTAGTCTCTCAATTCTATTATATATCTTAAAATCGTTCAGTTTTTTCTGTGAATTTGTTTGAATTCGGAACTGAAATTTGAATTTAAATTTGGTACCTTTGAGAAAAATATTCTCAGAGGTCTATCACATGATCTAAACTGAAACAAAAAAAATCAACTTTTTGTAAAGTTAAAACAAAAAAATTATGTTAAGTGATTTCAAAGCCAACCCACTTTTGTGAAAATATAACGGCAAGGGAGAAAGGAGTCCATGACACGAGCGGCCTGGACCTCCTGAGAATCACGCTGGATAAGGTTTCGTAAGAAAAATGGTTCTTTTAAAAGAACTGATTTTGGAACACTGCCTTCCCGGGACTCGCTTACGTACACACTTGAAAAAAAAAAGCTTGAAAATGTATTCCGCCATATTCCGATTTGTTTTTTCGGAGTCATGCTTTCAACGGACCGCATAGGAAACAGCCATTCTAACTAGCCAATAATAAAACGAGAATTTCAGCGAATCAGCGTTTGCAATTTTCGATCCGTCTTTTCAGTATAAAAACCAAATTATGCCACTTGTCAGTGTACTCTGAACACGTGGAGTCAATATGTCTGGCAAGGTCAGGAGTAACAAGGACCAGAAGAAAACAGCTTCAAAAGCAACACCCCGCTCAGTCGTCCAAAAGTCCACATTCCAAACCGGAAAATCAGTTCAACAGAATCCAGAGCCCTCTCCAGACGTTGCCATTAATGCCAAACCAGCGGACAGACGCTTTCAAGAAAATCCAAAGTCGTCTTCTCCAAACGTTGCCGTTAATGTCAAACCAGCGAACAGATACGATACTAAGACTGCACCTATCATAGCTTACGTCCACAGCGTAAGCCCTCCCAAAAGAAACAGGCGCAATACCTTTGACTATGCAACAGTCAGCCTACAAACCTCCAATGAAATAAAGCAGGAAGCGCTTTTATACTCATCGCACAAACGATCCCTCTTCGAGGAAAGTGAGAAGTGCCGTACACCAATAAAGCTCCAGAAGTACACGTATACTGACGATAAAAAGAAAATCATTATCAATGATATGACTCATGTCTCGGTTCCTAAACCGTCTGAGTATGCCTTCCAGTTTACCAACAGCGCAGCGTGCCGGTACGAAAGAGTGACAGTATCGGAAGCAATTGCCACCTGCGAAGAATGGGATGAGGTGGAAATGGTAGGAAAGATAATCAATCTTGGATTCCCACATACTGTACGGCGCAAAGGACAAAATGTGTCGACCACTATTGATGTTTGCGAAGCTGTGTTAGCCGATACCACTGGATCTATTCGTCTTGACGTATGGGACACAAATATTCGACAGTTGAGACTGGGTCATATCTACCGCCTCAGTCCTGTAGGGATTCGTCTTTGGTCTGGACAGAAAAAGATTTCCACTACAATAAACACACGGGTCACAGTTGTGGAAGACGAATCCTTCAGTGAAATTGCCGTTGAAGATTGTGATGACGCTCGTAAGCTAGACGAAGAAGTTTTTGAGATTGACAACATTCTCTCCGTTGAGAAAGTGGAACACTTCAGCAAATGTGTCAATTGTACCAGAAAACTAGTGCAAGTTACCTCGGAGAACATTGTACAATGTGATCGCTGTGGACACAACATGCGACTGTCTCAGTGCGAACGGAGCATAATGGCAAAGATTGTCGCTGCTCAAGAAGATGGCCAAACTGTTAGATTAATGATCAGGAAGGACGTGTTGAAGACAATCCTTGATGGTGATATTAATTCACTTGGAGAAGGTGAGATTACTAAAAAACTGCTTATGCTTCAAAATTTGAAACTGAAATGCAATGTGTAATCACAGATTGTTTCTGAAATTGACCTTCAGCAGAATTTCGAGTAGAACTACGTTAACGAAGCTAAGTTCATAGTTTCACCTCGGGGAGCAAAAGAAACCAACATTGTCAAGTGTAGATGAACTAATTTAGTCAAGCTAAGTTTATAGTCTCACCTCGGAACCGAAAGAAAATAACATTGTCAATTGTATTCACTATATATCGATAGTTTTGTTGTCAGGATTGAGTTGCGTAGCTGTTCCAGTTCAATGTGCGAAGACAGATTGTTTCTGAAATTAAGTTTTGGCAGATCAGGATTATGAGTAGGACTATTGTAAGGAAACTAAGTTTACAGTTTCACCTTGGGAGCGAAAGAAACTTCCATTGTCAATTCAATGTCAATTGTGTTCACTGAAGTTGGTAGTTTTGTTATGAGGAGTTGAGTTGCCTGGCTGTTCCAGTTCAATGTGCAATGACAGATTGTGTCTGAAATTAAGCTTTAGAAAAATTTAATGTAGAAGAACTAATTCAGTCAAGCTAAGTTTATACTTTGACCTCGGCGCCGAAACAAAAACTAACAGTGTTAATTGTATTGACTGATGTCGCTACTTTTGTTAAGTTGCCAAGTTGTTAAGTTGCCAAGCTTTTCCAGTTCGATGTACAATGACAGGTTGTTTCTGAAATTCAGTTTTAGCAGAATTTCAAGTAGGAAGACTAATCTACTGAAGCTAAGTTTCAAGGGTTTCTCCTCGAGACCAAAAGAAGCTAAATAACATTGTCAATTGTATTTCGACAATTTTTGTTAAGACGGGTTGTTCATTTTCGTTGTAAATGTTTCTTTTCGTAATTCAGGTTACCTTATAATAGTTATTAAATCTTGCAATAGAAGAAGTCTTGTCAAGTAAAACTAGAAACATGTTTATAATTCGCAATAAATGCTTGAGAAAGTTTATTCATGTCATCTCTCTATAAACCGGGGAATCCCCTCCTGGGCTCAACAATGATACCTTCATTACTCCATCCTGTATCGCGTTGTGAATGTCACACTGTCATGTAACGCAATGTTATTTAACAACAAAAGCGCTTTGAATCACGTTTATATTTATATGTTCAATTCACTGAAAAAATTTTTTTCTGGACCAAATACTTATAAGAATAATCGAGTGACACAAGGCTCTGACCCAAGACAGCTTTTCTTTGATAATTTCAAATCATAATGCTGAAGAAAGTGGTCTTTTCCAGGTGTTCTGATAGTTTAGTGTGGTCCAAAGAGAGACAACTAAAAAAATAAAAGTATCTTTTACCACTCACCTTTCTGTGCACTGCACCCCACATGATATGAACGCCAAAAACTGACTATGGTACATGTAGGACAGGCTTTTGCTTGTTACGATATCGGTGACTCTTCGCACAGACTTGTTAAAATGATAAGCCTTTTTCCCTGACCAAAAAGCTAGACTACAATTAATCCCTCCTTTCTCTCTCTGCGAGATGATTCTACTGATCAGTCACAAATGAGAAACTTCTTACTCAAGTAAGCGCAGCCCTCAAAGAAACGCCGCATTTGAAACAAAGTTAAAAGGTGCCGCTCCCGAATAAGCGCCGCGGCTCCCTCGCGACGCTCATTTGACGGATAACGTACCGTAAATCCTCGAAATAGCGCCCGGGGTGCTTATTTCAAATTTAGAAGAAGACGGGGTCGCCTATTTAATTTTTCCCAAAGCGTGGCCTGACATGATGATTTTTTTAATACGTCATGCTCGTTAACAACAACAAAAGCTGTTTATCGACATAAAAAGCTGATCGTAAAGTTTAAATCGCACCACCGTTAGCACTTAACGTGTTCACAAACAACCACTGTGCCATTCTAATACTACGTGACGAAAACTATACATCCTTCGTTGTCTCATTACTCGTCTACAAAATTGGGGGAGGGGAGGGGGGCGCTTATTTTAAATTTTGGGCGATAGGAGGGGCGCTTAATCGAGGGGGGTGGGGACGCTAATTCAACGGTTTACGGTATAACTAAAAAACCAGTATTGAAGGGGACAGTGAGATCAAAATTGAATGAAGACGCTAGTGATAAAGGAAATGAAAAGTGTGCGAAAAGACAAATGATGACAATGAACAGACGCTATTGTTAGTTCTTGCAAAATTTTCATACAGATAGAAAAAATACCGTTAAAAGGAATATTTCTTTGTGGCATGCAATTTTTTAAGTAAGCAGCACCCTCGAACAAGCGCCGCATTTGAGGCGCGAAAAATTTAACAAACGCTGCATCGTTTATTCGAGTAAATACGGTAGCTTTTTTTTCTGCATTTTAGATGCCAAACTGCACCGAAAAGTAAAAGAGTGGTGAGCGGCCAGCCGGGCAGGGAGGGGTCTCCTACCTGAGATGGTCTGTTGCGTACAACCTCTTCCCCTCTGCCCCCTCACCCCACTATCTCCCTCTGCTCCGTCATTTTTGTTCTAGTGCCAATTTTCGCGCTGTTCGATTAAGCTTCTTGAACGCGAAAAAACTGTTCGTTGGTACGTATTAAGAACTAGAAGGATAGAGTCCTCACATTCTGGCATCAAATACATGTTTATTTTCCAAATAGTAGTCAGTGGACAAAACTTACATTTCTTAGGAACGAACAAACTACAAATCCTTCACATACATTTTAACCAGGAAAAAACTGTATTTTTACAGTCATCACATTCCAAGGTACTCTGCCATTCATAAATTTAATTGAATCATAGCCAATTTGATTAACCCCTAAGAAAAGTACCGCTTGTTACTTGTGGCGACCAACATCTGTCAATATGCTCCCAAATGTAAAATGTTAAACACTTGAACATAAACTATACACACATAAATGTTTAAATCTAGACTCCTTCCTCACTAAAGGCTTATATTTCCTGTCAAATCGTTACATATATTACATGAACACCTTATTTCTATAAAAATGCTCAACTACTGGCTGCTCATTAACATGATGCACTTTTCAAGTAAACCACCTTACAAATGGAACACTTCTTAGTTCAAAAAGAGGCCAAGTACAGAATTTTATAGCATTATTACCGCATACCATGAGGTAGATCGAAGGAGCCTTTGATTAGTTAAGTTTTGGTACAAACAAAGTTTACCATGAGGATGTGCAGGTGTGAAAGAGTAAATTTAAAGAATAATTTTGTTTCAGTCGGGTGAGGTCAACGTCCAGCGCTCTGATCTACTCCGATTGGTTAAGTGAGAACAAAGTGTACAGAGCAAACTTAGTCATGCAAAGAAAACTAATGTGTGTAACAGAAACCGTAATGACACAACACTGTTCAATTGTCTTTCCTGTCAAAATTCCAAACATGTAAAGAACAGACGGAAAATATGCAATACTGATTGAGAAGCCCTTACGATTTCCTTCCATGCATACATTTCCTCTCAGGTCATGATTTGTTGTGGTTGAAAAGGTCCTTTTAAGAGCTAAGAAACTTTCCTTTGGAATGTCACGGGTAAACTCCAAATACCAAGGTCTCTTAATTCGCCGACGAGCTGACAGCCTCCTGTAGATTAAATCCAACCATGTACAGGTCTCGTCTTTTAACTCAGCTTCTGCGTATAGTGATGATGATTCAAAGAAAATGGAAAAAGGATCTTTCCCTCGAGCACGTTGTTCGTAAAGACCTCTTAATCTTTTTGCCTCTTGTTTAACAAAGAAATGCGAAGTTTTCCCCCAGGTCACTGCATTCTATGAAACAATTGACCGCTGACTCAATAGCTTTTCTGTTTTGTCGCTTACCTCGTCACTGGATTCTTGGACCTCTTCTGTGTCAACACGAGTCATTTCTTCGAGAACATCTTCAAATGGCACAGAAGCCGCCGTTTTGAAATTTGTTTTCAATTTTTATGCGCGCGTCCGTTGATCCGAGATGCAATCACCCCGGCATTTTCGTTGGCGTGTGTGCCCAGGGTGATTGATTGGATACCGAATTTGTGACATTACATTCTTTGTACCTAATCAGCTGCATTTGATCTTGCAACTTTTATGCTCTCTTACACTGACTTGTTATACCAACTGATCGCTAAAATTGAGTTTACTAGTTCAACTAGGTTATCATATAGGGAACAAGGAATCCGAAAATGTTAATTTTAGTGGCAGGTCATATAAAGCAAAAGTGACCACACACCTTTCTTACGAAATGCGCAGAAAAAGTGCAAGGTTGATTTGGACATCAAAGAATGGTATAAGAATTTGCAACAAATTCGTCAAAATATCTTACACAAAGACAAATGTAAGCGTAATAATGACAAAAACTTAGTTAAAATACCCTTTGAGGACATTGCTGATAGAGACGGACAAGACATGGTTGATATGGACAAGTTATATATCCATATAATTGACACATTAAACTGTTTCTTAATAGTTTCTTAGTAAGATCATCAATTTCGGCGATTGTCGCCTTTTAAAACGCTTGTTGTGTAAGATAAATTCGATGTTAAGTCAGCACGGACACTTTGTGACTCTCTGTCCTAATCTCCTATGTCTCAGGCTAAATATGAGTGGTGTCAGAAATGAAAGAGATCCTGCAATTCCGGGATCTCAGAATTTTCTAGATCGAGAAACAACATGGAAAGGATTTTGTAAGAGAGTTTTGTTTTCCCATTTTTATTTTTATTATTCTTGTTTTCTGTAACGTTGTATCCTATATCAGGAAGGGAACCTCCTAGCACACACTCTTTAATTTCCTTTTTATCGTGCAGTTGACACTGATTGTGATTATTTGTTGGTAGGTACTTGCAAAACAATCAGTTGAAAGACTTACCTGAGGATATTTTCCGCTACAATACCAAGCTGAAGTACCTGTGAGTAGATCTCTTGGCGTAACTGTAGATTAACGTAACTAAATTCCCAACTAGCCAATCAGAAGCTGTGTCTACTGTCTTGATATCCTGAGACATCAAGTCACTGACCTGATATGGCTATAATATCAGGTCATTTGGCCGAATTTGGGTTCGGTAAATACCTAATCGTTCCTTTCTGGTACGCTTTGGCGGCATATCAGGCTGGTTTGGTCTCGCCATGGGTATTTCGGCTGGACTACCTCTCGCAAAAGCACGAACCATGGTTCGGCCAAATTCAGCTAGTATGCCGTTGCACGCAATTTAAGAAAGTAAGTAAAAGAATACTTTGGTAGGTAACAAGTCCGCCTCTTGAACGGCCACAGAACAAGCAACGGCGTGGAGTTCTGTATCCACTGCACTCGAAGATAAATTTAAACCTTTTTTTAATGAACCACTAGATAGACGCGAGAATCCAAACTTTATTTTCACTAAGGTGGACGTTAGCGACGTTTTCTTCCTTTTAAAGTTTCGGTCTTGATAATAAAAATGCCACTCTTGTCTTCGAAGCAGTCTCCAAGGTGTACTATCTATATATTTCTTCAATCTCTCGCATTCAATTTGGCGAAACTCAACTCTTTGGCTCTCTTAATGTTGTAATGTGTATTTTCTGTGAAGGTTGGACATAAATTACGACGTAGAAAACTAGTAGAGCCCTACAATTCGAAGAAAAAAACTTGAATAAATCAAGTGAAGACAAGAGAGAATCTACACTGCCTTCTTCGTTTACAAAACCATTAACATTACAAGCCTTTCCATAGACGTAGTCTAGTTCAGGGTCGCTGACGCCGTTTTGCTTCGAATAGTCCATTTCGGCTGCTAAAATTAACAGCGGTATTTAGTTAAGTTTTGGTACAAACAAAGTTTACCATGAGGATATGCAGGTGTGAAACAGTAAATTTAAAGAATAATTTTGTTTCAGTCGGGTGAGGTCAACGTCCAGCGCTCTGATCTACTCCGATTGGTTAAGTGAGAGCAAAGTGTACAGAGCAAACTTAGTCATGCAAAGAAAACTTATGTGTGTAACAGAAACCGTAATGACACAACAATGTTCAATCGTCTTCCCTGTCAAAATTCGAGGCATGTAAAGAACAGACGGAAAATATGCAATACTGATTGAGAAGCCCTTACGATTTCCTTCCATACGTACATTTCCTCTCAGGTCATGATTTGTTGTGGTTGAAAAGGTCCTTTTAAGAGCTAAGAAACGTTCCTTTGGAATGTCACGGGTAAACTCCAAATACCAAGGTCTCTTAATTCGCCGACGAGCTGACAGCCTCCTGTAGATTAAATCCAACCATGTACAGGTCTCGTCTTTTAACTCTGCTCCTGTGTTGAGTGCTGATTCACAGAAAATGGTAAAAGGATCTTTCCCTCGAGTACGTTGTTCGTAAAGACCTCTTAATCTTTTTGCCTCTTGTTTAACAAAAAAAAAAAGTTTGCCCCCAGGTCACTGCATTCTATGAAACAATTGACCGCTGACTCAATAGCTTCTCTGTTTTGTGGCTTACCTCGTCACTGGATTCTTGTAGCTCTTCTGTGTCAATATGAGTTATTTTTTCGATTCATCTTCAAATGGCACAGAAGCCGCCGTTTTGAAATTTGGTTTCAATTTTTATGCGCGCGTCCGTTGATCCGAGATGCAATCACCACGGCATTTTTGTTGGCGTGTGTGCCCAGGGTGATTGATTGGATACAGAACTTGTGACATAACATTCTTTGTACCTAATCAGCTGCATTTGATCTTGCAACTTTTATGCTCTCTTACACCGACTTGTTATACCAACTGATCGCTAAAATTGAGTTTACTAGTTCAACTAGGTTATCATATGGGGTACAACGAATGCGAAAACGTTAATTTTTTAGTGGCAGGTCATATGAAGCGAAAATGACCACATACATTTCTTACGGAATGCGCAGAAAAAGTGCAAAGTTGATTTGGGCATCATCCACTCTGACTATTTAAGTGAGAGCAAAGCGTACAGAGCAAACTTAGTGATGCAAAAACACCCATGTGTGTTACAGAAACCGTAATGACGCAAAACTTTTTAATTGTCTTTCTTGTCAAAATTCGAAGCATGTAAAGAACAGACGGAAAATATGCAATACTGATTGAGAAGCCCTTACGATTTTCTTGCATGCATACATTTCCCCTCAGGTCATGATTTGTTGTGGTCGAAAACGCCCTTTTAAGAGAGAAGAAAATTTGCTTTAGAATGTCACAGGTAAACTCCAAATACTTGACGTTTGGTATGTTTCAAGTTAATGAATTTTGTTTTCCAAAATGCGTTTTATTGTCATGTTTGTCACCGCAGTTTGTGTGTTATTTCTGATTGAGCTACGATGGCCAAAGAAAAAGACCATTTACGATAAGGTAGAAACTGGTTATGATTTTTTGGATGGAGGAAAACACACTCACCAAATGCTGAATTGTTCATATTGACACTGGTTTGCTTACGGTTGTCTTTTATTTTATGGTTGGGGCAACTCTATCATAATATCTACAAAAGTCACGTTTTATAAATAAATTTTCGGAGATTTGGCTCCGTGTTCCATACCGGGTGGTTACTTACAATTTATATTGTCCTTTAAATGAGTAGAGAAAAACTCGTTAATGGTTAAAAAAAAAATGTCTAAGTGTTGCGAAAATGGCAACGTTCGTTTACGAAACAGACAACTGCTTAGCCTTCGGCAGAGTAAACATTGGTGAATATCAAGGACTACAAAATAACGGATTAAAATATCAAAACACAGACGCAATTGTTTGTTTGCATACACGTATGCAGCCGTAGTTTCTTTTTCTTTTTTTTTTTTTTTCAATTAACTTTATTTAACACTAACAGACCAAGAAAAAGTAAGAAAAAAAAAAAAAACACTACTTACAATGAGAAATACTTACAATACAATGCGGCAGCACAACATTTATCTACTACTTACTTGGTTATAGTTACAGTACTTCCATTCCAGCAAACTTTTTCCCCTCCCCCTATTGTATGCATATGATATTATTTAGGCACGATTAACTCCTTTTAGAATTTTTACAATAACCTCTTGGATTTCTACCGTGCTTTAAAAGAAAAAAAACAAGAAAACAAAAAAAATCAAAAACGCTGATAATTTCACATTACTTACGCAGTCGTAACTTTAATGACATCGATTGTAAATCGAATTTTGTTGAATACTAACCCAAACACTTTCACGCGACTCTCAAGAGCAAACTACAAAATTCTTGAAACAAGCGATAGAAAGTAACGTTTCAAGAAACCTCATCAGGATCATTGTGGGAGATTCAGGTCAAGGCCAGTAGACAAACCCAAACATGACTAGTGGTGGGGCTTAGAGCTAAAGTATTATCGATAAACTTTAAGACAAACAATCTGAAGTCACAAAGCTCACTTTGTGAGCAGTCATGCCTTAGAATTACAGGACTAAGGAGGGAACTACAAAATAATATACATTTGGCGATCACGAACGAAAATTCTGAATTCTAAGCAAAATTATTGAGCATCATAATACAAGCTTAAATATAGCCTTATCTCTAATACGTGCCTACCCGTGGGAGGGAGAGTTTGACGAAATTCAATGCTGAATCAGGTGGAAGGTGTTTATGGCAGAGACCTTATAGTTAAGGCTCATTCTCGACACAAATATCTAAGAGTGATTTTCTGAGAGTGTCGAGAATCAGAAGACAGTCACGACAAATCGCTTTTTCTTTTATTTCCCCAAAACATACCTTTGCGTGATCCTATTCAAGGAAAAATAGTTTAAAGTTCCAACGATTTATTTTACGGCCAAAATTTAAGAAAGTTCGAAATTTGCATATAATGGCGGTTTTCGCGGCTTAAAATGTTTAGAATTTCACGCTTCTTTACGAAAACAGAGTGGGCGTAGAAACAATCTTATGAAAACAAAACTTTGCACAAATATTATTTTATTCTTATACTTTAAAATCGTGTAATAAGTTTCTTGAAGTTTTGTTTGTAGCTTTTAAACGAAGGGTATTTGTACAGCCGCCATTTCTGTCTCCTGGCAAGGGACAAATAAAGGCCAACTTTGACTTGTATAAATGGCCTCTGGTATATATCATTTGGTCAAAATATCTACATTTTAGGAAACCTTGGTTATTGCTTTTCTCACTCGAAAATTTATAGCTCTGGGAATTAAAATGTTCTCCGTCAGTAAAATAAAATGTTACGACATGTAAGCGAGTTCAATTTTATGCAAATCACAAGGTTATTCTTTGGAAGTCAACGGTTTAAAACAGGAAACAACGACTCACCGTTACTTACGTTCCTTCTGTTGCTATAGAAACCATTTTAACTTCCCAGTGTCCTTGTGAGCTGTTCTGTAAAATATTTCCAGTAAAACAGCGAGCATAAACGGCCATAAAATTTGACAAGGTCGACAATGTCGACAATGTTTATATTTGAGATGAGACACTGAGTGGCGCACACAGTCCTGGCTGTTTTCATCGTCTTGCTCTGTCGAGAGTCCTTTAAAGGTATGATAGAATATCCGCTTCAAACCGTAGTAAATTAGTTTCTAATATCCATATGCCTCATGTCGACTCATGAGTAAATAAATCAGTCCCCGAACACTGAATAAACAAGTAAAATGACCTCTGAGGTCAGGAGGTCACGTGATATGTCGTTATGTTACTTTTCCCCGGTTTCACATTACGCATTTAACGACGTATTTTAGGACGTTAGCACGAACATTTTCCAGTGGATAGATTTTTTCTTAATTTTTACAGCAGTCAGATAATGAGTTACTTGTGTCAGAAATGCAAAAACAAAATGGGGGTCAACGACTTTGTTTCAGAGATAAAGCATGTAGAAAACTACCTGATTTTGAAAATTCAGCATGGTTTATAGGGGTTTATAGTAAAAAATATCGAATGTGAATCAAAGGAGGCAAACGATCTTACTGGATAGCACCATCGCCTCTGGTTTTTAAAACAGCGACTATCCGGGCCAGATCTCCACACATCGTCAGTTACACGGACTAATATAAATAAGCGGCCCTCGGCAGTGAATGCGTGATTTAGAGGGCCGTCGAAAAAACCAGGAACATGGAACATTCCGGAACATTCCGGAACATCCCGGAACATTCCGAAACATTGCATAGTTATAACAATTATGAGAAAAATATGTAAAATTAAATTTTCAAAACTAAAATAAACAAAAATAAACTGGTATCAGCTCGAAAATGAAAAGATGTTATTTGGGTTAGGGGAGTCGGTAGTGGAGGGGTAGGAAGCGTTGGGTTTTCATTCAACTGACTACAGTGAAAACAGACTCCTCTTCTTTGCCGCCAATTGCTTCACGTCGCTTTACAGCAGTGTGCTTTTCAACACAAACATGGACGATTTGGACGATGAATGCCAGGTAATTCATTGCGTCTTCTTTTTTGATCCCTGATTTCTTCAACATCTGAGGTATTTGTCTAAGCATCATACAGTTGCTTGTTAAGTCAGTAGCCATGGTTTTGTCACTGTTCGGTCTTCATGTTTCTATTCTAGCATCCCCAGTTTTCGCGCCGCTCCGCTAGGAACGTCTGACACTATGACCCGCCAAGCCTTTTTGGAAAAACGAGTAACAAGCAAGTTATTATTACTTACTAGTAATGAAAGATTAGGGCAGCGCGTTCACTCGCACGCGCGTACTTCGCATGCCTGGTCTACTCTGGTGGTGTTCGAATGTCTCGATAGAAAACTAGGTTTGATCGAATGCCAGATAACGATCTGCACGTGAAGTTGGATTAGCGATGAATAGATTGTAGCCTGCGGTAAAAGTATTTTTAATTAATTAATTAAGTATTGACTTGTACTGGAAAAAAACATTTCCCAGATTTAGATCGCCAACACTTGTAACAAATATTTCTTGAGACAATAAAGTTTTGACCAGTGACCCTGCAAAACAGCGCGCGCGTCGCTAAATGTTTTTAAATTTTGTGTTTGTATTTGTTCACACTGTCATCAGAGGTCGAGCAGTCCGAACTAGTTTCGTCAAGAAACTTAATGCCACAGAGTTTCTATTTCTATCTCACGGAGAAACTATTTCTTCATGAGAAATCGTGTATACGCATATCTTTGTATTGACGCAATGAATTGAATAAAGACATCACACTCGTGTACCCATATTTTTAGGTCTGATTAAGGATTTCGAACGCCGCCACCTTGGTTTTCTGTGAAGAACGAAATCTGGGAATAAGGGACAGTCACGTAATTAAACTAATGGCGAACGACTGGAAGAAATGGATTACTCCACTTAGTTGCTAGCCTTCTTTTATTGCAGTGACTTTCATTCTTCTTTCTTTTTTCCTTTTTTTTTTTTTTTTTTTTTTTTTTCTCGTTATGTTTCTATTTTTATTTTCCGAGCTGATACCACTTTATTTTCGTTTGATTTAATCTTTAAAAATTTAATTTTGCATATTTTTCGCATAATTATTATAATTATTCGATGTTCCGGGATGTTTCGGGATGTTCCGGAATGTTCCGGAATGTTCCATGTTGCTGGTTTTATCGACGGCCGATTTAGAGGCACGAAAGAAACGAGCTGAAAACGCGAATCTCACGCGAAAAAAAAATAAGCTTTGCTCTTGCTGCTCGCATATCACCAGTCTTTGCTAACTAAAACAGCACAGCCTGTTTTTCTGTGTTTTAGTCATTTGATTCACTTATGACGCTCAATTCTGCTGTTATGATTAGGTTTTAGAAGTAGCGCTAACCCACCCCCACCCCACTCTCGAGAAAAGTAATTTTAAAAGTCGTGGCAGCTAATACTCCCGAAAGCAGAATGCAATCTGCATTTGTATTGAGAGGCACTAGCCCGCGAGCAGGCATATATTGTAGAAGAGAAAGTAGGAAAGGAAAAAGGGAATAAGAAGTGCATGTATTAAATGTTTGTTTAATTTTTCATGCTGCTCTTGACAGATATCGCAATAACTTTATAAGGAAGTGAACATGTTTGATTTGTATTAACAAGCGCATCTTAAAACTATTAAGATTACAACTTTAACAAGTAAATAATAAATGTCTGACACTTTTTTTGACGCCTTCAACGACACAGGCAAATATTGAACTTCCTCAAGATATATGATTGTAAAGTTTTACAGTAATCAAATGAGATGGAATGTCTTCAAATATGGCCGGGATAGGAAATTGAACGGTAAATTTGGAAAGAAAATCTTAAGCCATATAACAGAAATTTCAGATTAGAAAAATAAAAGAATGAAACAAATGCAACTAAGCCTTTATTTATAAATAAGCCCTTCAAGTCTTTACAACGAGAGTTTCCTTCTCCTAAATTCAGACCATCTATCAAACATCAACCGAACGTGATTTATAAGATACCCTGCGCCGATTGTGATTGGTGTTATGTAGGCAAAACTGGCCGGTGTGTTGAAACTCGTAAGAAAGAAGATATCAGGAATGTCAAAACATGTACTAATGGTCAAACATTGCGAAACATGCGTGGTCATTCGACGATTGCATAGATTTTGATAATTCGATAGTGTCGTCGACAAAGGCTTTTTTCGCAATAGAAAAACTTTGGAGGCTTGGCACACCTCTGCAACGAAGCATGCTGGCAATAATTCTAAGCCGATTCCAAACCAGAATAGTATTCTTTTGTAAACAATAGTCACTTAATTTACACATTTTTACTTTCCTCTTGTTCTTCTTCTTATTTTTATCTCGCCTTTTCTTGCATATATTTTATCATTCTGCATTCCATTTTTATCCGTCGAAGGTTGTAGATTGACAGCCGAAAGGTCATGTTCTTTTTAAAAATTTTTAGCCAGCAAACATTTGTATCGTAATTTTGATTTCGTTAAAGTTGTTTAAAAACGCTCGACCGAGCAAGAGTCTTAACTTTCACATTCCATTGTGGCGAGAAGAATGAAGCTTCTGAGAAGAGGATGATAGACCGGCTAGAAGTCAGTGGAACTAAACCTTAGCATCTCTTTACCCGTGACCCGCGCTGATTAGACAGTCCCGATATCAACGGTCCACCACAGGCAGCGTGAACTTTTACCATTATTATTTCCTAATTTTCTAGTTTTAGTTAGTTTAAGTATTTAATTATTCTTTCAATTCATTTTTAAATTTTATTTTATTTCTAATGTTTTTTTTTTGCATATTTACTTTTTTTGTTTTTTTGTTTTTTTTTTTACTATTTTTAACACTCCGCACTCCGCATTCCGCGTTTTTGGAACAGCCTTCAGATAACGCCTTGTCATAAAAATACACCGGTCATCACTTTTTTAAAATTAAAGTGCGGCATGTAATCTAACGTCTTTAAATGTCTTTGTTCTTGAGAAGCAAACACATAAATCGATAATTTCTTGATGTTTCTTTGAAGGGCGTAGAAAGAAAGTAATTAGATTAACAAATCTAATGTAAAAAATCATGAAGATAATTTAAAAAAGAAACAAAATAAATTGAGGGAAAATGTTCAACAATAAGCTGGCGAAGTTTCAGTCCATCGGTTGAGGGACTGCAAATTTGGAAGTTAAAAGGTTGGTCTATCTTCGCTAAATTTTCGATCGGAATAAAAACGAAAAGTTTTGTTTGTTTGTTTTTTGGTGGCGTCATCCTTGTAAAGCATTCTAACGCCTTAACGTCAATGTTAATTGACACCAGAAAGGGATCACCTTGCTCTAACAATAGGTGATTGGCAGGTAACGTGCGGCAGGACGAGCTCATGGCGGCAATTGTCTTTTCAGTTTACCTCATCTTCCGATATTGGTTAGTAAATTCACAATAATTATTATTGCTCTATGTCTAAAAACACCATCAAATCTCGTGTTACTAAATATAGTTTTCTTTCGCGTCACCAATTTTCATGGAGATGCTGGTTTATGCGAGTAAAATATGCCGAAAGTAAAGACAAAGTCCTGAGCACATTCCCAAAAACGGAACCACAGGCGAGAGCTCTGAGAGAAAGACAATACAGTGAAGTCACTTTTAAGTTAAACAGCGTAATTTCATTAGTTAAAAAAAAAAGTTTCACTAAAGCCAGTTATGTATTTCATTGACGCTTACTGAACAATTAAATGGTATTATTATATTTGTGATCATTTCTTGTTACAGTTGTGATCTTTACTACATTTGTGAGCAATTGTTATTAGACTTGTGATCTTTGTTACATTTGAGGCCGATTGTTATTACTCTTGTGACCTTTGTTGCATTTGACGCCGAATGTTATTACTCTTGTGACCTTTGTTATGTTTGTGACTAGTTATTACATTTGTGCCTTTCGCAGGAGTTGAGTAGAAAGTGCTCCTAATCCGTGTATTTGCTTACCAAACACAGGTTTGCATAGGGTGGCTACCCTTACAGCAGCCTGCCATTACATTTGCGCCTTCAACACCCCGCCTCGTCCCGCCCTTAGAGGCCAACGAACATTGTGGCGAAACCAGATTACTAGCGGTCTCCGCTTTGATACCTTAATAAATATGATATAAGAGACGGATAGGAAGAGCTGCCGGACCTTTAAGAACGCTAATGAGAATTAAAAAAAAAAAAAAAAGAAAAACAGATCACGTTTACGTAGAACGTGCGACGCCCAACTCTTTAACTCTATTGGCATCTTCACAAAATTGTTTTGGGGTCGAATAAATAAAGCACTGCTGTCAGAGTTTATATATCATCCAAGGGAACAGTGTTCCACTTTTAACCCAAAACATTCACCTTAAAGATTGTCCTCACATTTTGAGGTTACATACTCCACTTTTAATCTGCTTGGATGACCTTTTCGACCAGTGCTACACAGGCTGAAACAATATTAGATTTACTAGTTTTAAAATACGCAAAGAAAGGTTGATTTCAATTAAAGGAAATGTTACATTGTAACAAAACAACGCATCTGTTATTGGCTGAGATTTCCGAACTAATAAGAAACTACACGTAAGGTGAAAATATCTTAATGTAACATATAAAAAGTAAATTAACTACCAAAAATAGGTCAATTGGGAGGAAATAATTTGAATATTGCCTCATTTTACTTACCGGATTCTATTGAAACGGAAGCCTGAAACTCCTGATGTATTTCTTCCGACACCTGTTTGTTTACCCGACGAGGATTTTTTTAATTTTTTCGCTTCATCACTGTAAGATGGGTGAGAACACTGGAGTTGAACTTCTGGTATGTGTTATTAATTCGTATCTGTGCTTTGGACATGCGGTAATTCTTTCCCTGTCTTCCTCTGATAGTGAATGCAATCCGGCGCGATGAGAATAACATCAGCCTCGTTAATCTGTGTCCCGAAGCCTTGACTTCGACTGACACCCAGATTAATTAAATAATCTGTTAAATCCTTTCTGCATAGTTTTAGAGGAATAACATAAAGCTCATTTGGCGCGTATGGTGTTGGACCGCACACACTGTCAACAGCTGAAAATGAGCAGCTCATTTCGCGTTTTACATTACGCTCAGGAGGAAGGGGGTGACTCTATTGTTTTCCGGTATTGATTTGTGACCGACTCGTCGCAGCCATTGTGACGTCACACAGCAACGAGTGAGCGCTTCGAGTGACCTATTTAGATTACGCCATTGAAGAAGGACGACAGAGGTTAACAAAGACAAAAAAATAGACCTAATATCGCTTTTGTTCGCTAACTGAGTGTAGGTGTCTACAGTTTGTTGTTGCTTTTTGTCTGTGTGCATAATCTGTTTTAGCTTTTGCGCGCTTAGTCGTGTATTCTTCTTGATATTTCTTGCGGGTAAGTGGCGGGACCGCCATCTTGAAAACCGGACCAGAAAAATCAACGTAAAACGTCCGCGTTTTCTCTCTGAAAAGTCCTACCAATAGTCTTGTTAATAGGAGGTTTTATGCATTTATGATATACGTTTAATCTGCGTGTCTCCCTGTGTCGATTGAACCGGCCGTTTCTCTCATCAATCCATTTGCGTGTTGTTTATTTCTTGATTTCCACCAAAATTTCCTTGCGATATGATCGGTTTATATCTGTTTTGGAGCACCTCTGTTGGTAGTTATCAGGCCTTTGAATTCAATTCTTGGTGTTTCGACTTTATTGGCCTTTTGTGTTGTAATTGTGTCCGCTGTACGGTGGAATTTGTTGGCTTTAATCGTAGAGCAGTTTTCTTTTCTTTTCCTTTTTTTTTTTTTTTTTTTGTTCTTTTTTTGTGTTGGCTTTTGATGTGAAGTTTATCTTCAAAGGGTAAATGTTTATCAGAATCCCTAAGTAATACGTAATACCTAGTGTGGCATTCTAAAAGGGAGTTTGTGCATTATGACATGCTTGTTCCTTCCTGTGGCATTCCCTGCAAAAAAAAAAGTGTCTTTAACAACCTGTTTTCAGTGGAATGCAACCTTTTACATGAAGAAAAGGGAAGTATTAGCTGATTATGACAGTAGTAGTATAGTTGCCAAATTACCCGATTGCAACCTCGTTTTTAATTTATAGAAAATTGCCGCCAATAAAAGTGTGAGAAAACATGATGTCACCTTTACGTCAACAGGTTGCTCAGGCGGCGAAACTGGTGGGTGGCCTCAGGGGTGGGAGAGAACACTCTTCGACGCCTGACACTTTTTGTGTATCTGAATCATGCAACAAAAAATGACGTCACATCCGGTAAAAAGGAGCGTTGAGCGGCAAAATCAAATTTGAACATGGCATAATCGTTCTCTTAGTAAGTAAAATTGTAATATTTTGCAATCGGCCGGATATTTTTAACGTTTTATTTGGCCACGATAAACAAAATTTTGTCTTGTTCCTCGTCATATCAGTTTGTTTGAAGGACAGGGTAATTATTTATTCAAAAACACGCTATTTTGAAGGCGTGTTTTTTACGAAATGTCGCCATTTCTTCCTCGCTGAATTCCACAGGAGTCATCGTTTGTGTGGAAATAATGAATTCTAGGTAAGTTGCACTCAATTCAAATATCCTATTCTCTTAGGTAGTCATTACACTAAGAAAAATGCACAATGACAGGTTTCTAGACATGGGGGAACCTTATTAACAGAAGCCCCTTTTTTAAAATTTACTGTTGCCAAACACTCGGAGTACTTGAGTGCTGTTAATCGTATCACTGCAAGAATAGACCCACACACATAACGCGCTTTGCAGAACTTTCTTACCGATCGACACAAACACAAACTCGTGTGTTTACTCATGACTCAAACTGATGCCATAAAATATGTTACGATTGGTTAAGAACCCCTTTAAAAAAAGCAAGAGGATTAGTTTTGACAGCGATTAAGTAATTTGGACATGTCGTGGTTTTTTCTCATTTATAATCAAATTTATTTTTCCGTTTCAACAGTGTTTGACGTCAGCAGCGCTAAGTTCCAATACCCCCCCCCCCCAACTGAAGTCAAGCATGCACCTTTAATTTCTTCAAACCCTCTCATTTGCCCTGTTTGCAGACCAAGTTCCTCATCTAGTAATCCCTGTCATATTGGCAACCCATTTTGAAAGGTTACTAAAAAATTGTGTATTATATTTCAGTGTGCTTTCTCTTTGTAATCTTACATCAAGATATTTCAATCCCTAAGGAAACGAGAGAACACTAGCAATACTGACAATTTTCAGTAATTCATCACTTTCAATATGCTATCTAAACAAATTGTTCGTAAACAGTAGTGAAATTTCATGCCCCTACACCTAGCCATAAAAGAAGTCTGGGAACAGGCAATAGCAACAGTGACACTGCCAGGCTGGTGAATTTTACAAGCTAATGAACTCATGTCTAACAATGATGGGTGATGATGAAGCATGGTGCAGTGAAACTGAAGAATCAGACTGTGAGTGACAGTGATAGAGTCAGTGTCGTGAGAGTGATGCTAGTGTCTGTGAACTTGGACCAGATCAGCAAAGAAAAGGTTTTGTACTAGAAATTGACAGAGAGCAACAAGTTTGTGCTAAAAAACTGAAGAAGCTGGCTCAGACCAGTCTTAAAGCCAGCATCTACTTACAGTACTTGTCAAGAGTTCCTGACTTGTGTATGTGGGAAGGCTCTCTGTAATGACCTATATGGGGAGGCTCAGCTCACGATGAGTACCTTTTTCAGGCTTCAGGTATAAAATTAAGGATAGGGATTTCACAAGTTGAGGTGTATGAAAGGGTAGGAAAATCTTTCATTTAGGGATTCCATTCTTCTGGTTCTAAAATGTTGTTGAAAAGCTTTCATTTACTCTCCTCAGCCAGAATGAAGAGATTCTATAATATTATTTATTAACTTCTTTCCAAGGGAATAGAAAAGGGATGCAGTATTCTTAAATAAGTTTGTTAAAGGGGTACATTTACCCTTTTGCAATGTAAGGTCGACAAAAGAGGTGCCATTTCTATCAAAATGGTACAAATGTATACAAAAGGGTAAGGGGTAATGGACCTTGAGATAAGGCCTTTCCATTTAAAACTTTGTAGAATACCTCTCCCCCGCCCTCCCAGCTTGCGAAGCAAAGATGTTCAATTTTTTTTTGTGTGAAAAAAGGCAATTATTAAAAAACAAAACAGTGCCAAGAGATTAAGTGATTGTCAATGCAAGTTTCCGTTTGTATTTTGAATTAAAATGGGTATAACATGATCCTCAAGTATACTATGCAGCTTCACAGAAAGGCCCAAACTGATGATGAAAACATACGTTTTAACACTTAAAATTCTATTTCTGCCTCTTCCCTTGTACCTTGTGATCTTTGTAGGCAAATTCTGATAAGTCCCCACCCCCCCCCCCCCAAACAAAAAAATTCAAATTTTATATACAAATCACTTTTTTATCTTGAAAATGGTCTCAGAGACAACAAAACATTTTTATGGCTAGCTAAACTACTTATTAGGAAAATAAAAATGTTCAAGGAAAAAATGAACAGGAAGAAACAACAACAAATTAACTTTTTTTTTTTCAGAAGAGCTACTACTTGTATATTTTTTTAACTTACATGTAGGTCAACATAATTTGTTTTCACAATTTACCACAAAAGAAAACACCACAGAAAGGAGAACTATAGTTGTGGCATCTGAGCTACATTTTTAAATGGGAACATTTCCCATAAAAAAAATTTCCAAATTATATTCTTACCAGTACAACAACATACCAGGTATATTTTGCAGAGAAGTATACTTAATTAATAAAATTGATGTAGTGAAATTTTCTATTTAGTTTTTGTACACCTGATCTTACAGAGTGCAACCTTTGGTTTAACTGGTTCACTTTACCGTTAAGGAATAATGAAATAAATCACACCAGAGTGGCTTTGTATCTTTATTATAATTCTCATTATCAGTAGAGAAATCACACTTGTACACTGGTCCACTGATCAATACTCTTACGTGTATGTTAAACATGGGAAAGCAGGTTGCATCATCTAATCATAACATTGTATGCCTGTGTGGGGTGTATATGCCAGGAGGTAACCACCTAAGAAAAGACAAACATAGATTATGTCATTGTTTCAATGACTCACCCTAAGTGGGTATTATGCTCATTACCTGCGCCTTAATAAACAAGATATATTAAAGTATAATTTTTGCCTCTGCTTTAAACTTTTCAAACCTACAGTTTGTTTTCACTTTCAGAGAGGTTCTTAAATTCACAAGCACACCACCCACCCCCCTCAGCCCCGATTCCCACTCTCCCATAGCCAAGATCCCATTTCAACCCTCCAATAAGTCAGTAATTTTTTTTCTAATTTTGGTCTGACTTAGATTCATCTCCATTAAAAAATAAACTACAGTAGTTTAATCAAATTAATGCAGAGGCAAACATTGAACCAGAAAATACTATAATTTTGGTATGAACGATACCAAAGTATAACTTACATAATTAATATCACATCTTTTCTATTGTAATTTAAGACAGTGCAACTACTAATAGATTGACCACAAAAACCTAAAAACATGACTTTAGAAACACATGTAAGTGAGAATATTGCCAGTTTTGCTTTTGCCACCAACCACTCTGCTTTTAGAAAAAATACATGGAAGATAATGAGAAAGCAATAACAAAACCAGCCAACCAACCTCTGGCAATTCAATAATCACACCAAACTCCCCTGCAAAATTCTCTTCAACACCTTACAGTACATGTAAATATCAGCAGCATAAATTCAACTCAATGATTTGGCATGCTACTATCATCAAATGTTTACCCCTTGATTCAGAATTTTTAGGAGTATCAAACAGAATTCCACTACAGATTACAAATGCCGTTTACCTTAACAAATATTTGCATTAATTCTGGAGATATTTAAGAGTCCCTGTCCATAAAAATGGAAAATAACTCGGCAAGGGTCGAAAATTCGATTTCGCTCATATTCTTGTGGTAGATAGGCTAGGGCATGACAAAAACTACTGGATAGTTTTTTTGGCAAAATATCCTTTTATTTCAAAGAAATTGGCAAATTACCAACTTCCGTTAAAATCGTCATTTGACGCACCATTTTCTTAAGCCAGTTTGAGAGCCTCGCATGCAAAACCACATCATTCTTCCGTCTTTAAAACACTCAAATATTTTTGTCCAATGTTTAAATGTGTACTGGGTTGGTTTTAGGGAATGTTGTGTTGTCTTTTTGGGTGCAAAATAATTAAATTTCGAAGACAGGTATTTCATTCACTTAAAAGTACCTCGTGAATATAATTGATTTTCACCATGTGCGAAACCTTCAAATGGATTAAGCTTCTGGTGGTTGAATCGCAGAAGGATGATCTACAGATTCCTGTAAAAATTTCTTTGGGCAAATGATTGTGAGCGACGCGAGAGCTTTCCAAAGTACGTCAAAAATGCAAATATTTGACCATCCGTCGTCAAATTTCAATTTACGGGTTAGACGTATATTTTAGCATGCGCCACATGACTTGACCAATGTTAAGTTGAAATAGACACAGAGCTGATAATTTCGAGATGTTCTAACTTCATTTGCTGTAAAGGCAGGTCCAAAGTCGATTTGACGTGTTTCTCTCACCATTCGTCGCACCTAAAGCAGAAGTTTGCTTTTGTTTACATAACGTCCGATGTACATCGCCAACTGTCAACTTATTTAATGGTCGAATACCATGAATCTGTGACCCTCTTTCGACACATATGATTACCACTGCATCTAAGTCAAAAACGGGTAAGTCATTTGTAGATAGTTGCTTGCTTTGCACTACACCAAAATATTACGTTTGATCATCATAGTTTGATGGCTTGAATCCTTGCTTGCAGCGGTTCCTTTTTCGTCACGCAATACTGTAATCCCATTTTAGGGGGTAGGGGTAGGACAATTTCTATCCTAATACATAAGGCTCCGTTAAGCTGGGTACCGCTGGGAGCACACAATCGTGTTGAGTAGGAAGAGATTAAATTAAGAAATGAGAAGAATGAATAGTTTACCATTGCCCCTGTTGATATCTTTTACTCGACCACCGCTACCTACATGGCCTGCGTAATACTGTAACGCTAAACTCATACCTAGGTCTTTTCGCGCTGGCTGTGCAATTATTTTTGATTTACATGTAATACAGTGGGCTACCCCCGGGGAAATGGGTGGTGACCGCTTACTATGGGGCTAGCCGCTTAAATAGAGGTGTACCCTGAATATTTAATTTTTCACTATCGGGTTATAAATTTCTTGGTGAACGTGGAGTCAATTCAAGACAATCATGATAGACGTGTATTTGAATTATCACTCGTCATGCACCTTCAATTTCGGACCGTTATCTACCATCGCCCTTTCCAAAACAAAGTGTTTAAATTTTGGGTGGCCGCTGAATTGTCTTTACCCCTATGATAGGGGTAAAGACAATAGTGAAACCCTTATCGGAACGACCAAATGGTGGCCGCGGAGGTAACCGGTCAATAGATGTTTTATTTACAATATTTTACTGACAATAATTTTGGACTGTATTGACAACAGTCCTCTATTTTCTGTTACAAACATACCGATGCCTCGCCACTAGGCAAACAAAATACGCCAAATAAAATGGCATGGCCAGGGCTATTTACTCGCGTAATTACTAATTAAATTTAGTCTGTTTTTCTCATGAATTAGACACGTTGTGATTTCCTATTTTCATTTCAGCTAGTTCTTGCTTCATTGATCTATAATTTGTTTCATGGCGATTTTTTTTAAAAATTCTAGTGAGTACTGGCACTAGTTTTATCAGCTGTTGTCTGAAACATCAAAGCGTACAACAAACGTGTTTTGGACCGAGGCCACGTACACTATAGAATACGATTATATAAATATACACATATTATTATATATATGAACAAGCAGATGAACAATGATTAAATTGTTTCATTTATCCTGAGAGTGCTCTATACAAAATGGATCAAAATATGCAGCATATGCCGTGACAGCATTGCGTGACGAACAAATAACGGCTGTAAGATTGTGCTGCACCGACACGCTTATCAGCAATGGTCAGCAATCGATCAAACGCATTATTTTGGCGCAGTGCAAAGCAAGCAACTACCTACAAATGACTCAGCCATTTTAGATGCAGTGATGTTCATATGCGCAGAAAGATGGTCACAGATCCATGGTATTCGACGAATAATAGGTTGACAGTTGGCGATGTACATGGGACGTTAACCTTGTGTAAACAAAAGCAAACTTCTGCTTTATGTACGACGAATGGTGAGAGATCGACTAGAAACACGTCAAATCGGCTTTGGACCTGCCTTTTGCAACAAATAAGGTTAGAACATTTCGAAATTACCAGCTCTGTGTCTATTTCAACTTATTATAGGTCAAGTCATGTGGCGCTTGCTAAAATATACGTCTAACCCGTAAATTGAAATTTGACGACGGATGGTCAAATATTTGCATTTTTGACGTACTTTGAAAAGCTTTCGCGTCGCTCACAATCATTTGCCCAAAGAAATTTTTACAGGAATCTGTAGATCATCCTTCTGCGATTCAACCACCAGAAGCTTAATCCATTTGAAGGTTTCGCACATGGTGAAAATCAATTATATTCACGAAGTACTTTCAAGTGAATGGAATACATGTCTTCGAAATTTAATTATTTTGCACCCCAAAAAGACAACGCAACATTCCCTAAAACCAACCCAGTACACATTTAAACATTGGACAAAAATATTTGAGTGTTTTAAAGACGGAAGAATGATGTGGTTTTGCATGCGAGGCTCTCAAACTTGCTTAAGAAAATGATGCGTCAAATGACGATTTTAACGGAAGTTGGTAATTTGCCAATTTCTTTGAAATAAAAGGATATTTTGCCAAAAAAACTATCCAGTAGTTTTTGTCATGCCCTAGCCTATCTACCACAAGAATATGAGCGAAATCGAATTTTCGACCCTTGCCGCGAAATTAAGAATTTGTCTGATTTTTACAGGCAGGCACTCTTAAGTTTAAAATGTGTAAAATATATGCAAATGAGAGGACTGATGATGTCATACACCAAACCCAATATTACATCAAGTGCAGACCATATATACAGCAGAGATCATTGAAACTTGGTAGCCTTATAGTTCTACAGGCAACACACTAATATGGCTACAAAAATATGTTCCCAATTGGCAACTCAATCTTTTCCAGTCCCCTCTAACCCAATTTCAATAATGCAGTGATTTTCAGCTTAAAAAAAAACATTAATCAAGACCATGAGATGGCCAGAAAAGCCTAGAATATCAGGGAAGGTCTGAAATACAGTCTGTTGCCATGGTAACAAAACTGTTAAGCTCATATTATGTAGCACATCTGCAAATTGCATCGTAATAGCACTGTCCCCACTGGAGCCCATGGTTCAGTAGTTTACTTGGACAATAAATTTCATAACTTTCCTGGGGGAATGGATGATCTAAATGGTATGTGGGAGACTCCCAGAATATTTGCAAGAATGTATGACTATCTCTTCACAGGTATTTATTAATAAATAAATAAATAAATAAACAAATAAATAAATAAATAGACACTAACACTACTAACATGACTGAGTTTGGAAAATATATATATTTTTAGTTTATGATACTTTGAAAAATTCCCCTCTCCCATCTCACATGCTGATCTTCTTTAATTTGGTACTTGAAATTGATAACAAGGATGCTACACCTTGGTAACTCGTTGGCCAGGATATATTGCACAGTCTTCACATCAGATAATGGGTCTGTACATATTATTTATGTATTTATTAAACAGAGATCCCCCCATCCCATCCCTATGGAAATTCCAATTTTTATTAATACTTTTCTTTAAAAAGTTTGGCTTTTGAGACCCTCCCCATCCCTGGAATTTCCAATAATCTCCTTGGGGTGGGTATGGACATTTTCTAGAACCACACAATAAAACAAACAAACAAACTTTAAGATAAAATGTTGAAGTATAAGTCAGTGGGACATATATACATTGATCAACTTATAAAGACATGATTGATCATTGCAACGTACTATACACAACTTAAGCAAAGGTGAAATTATAGTCTGAAAAAAAAAATTAGGTGTGAACTGGATTCTAACCCATGACCTCTGTGATACCGGTGCAATAACTTAATTAATTAAAGTTCTATGCTACAACATACCAAACTGCTAATTTATTATGAGGTGACTCAGCTAAAGGAGAGTTGTCAAGAAATCAACTTTTTTGTGAATTCTAAGATCAATATGATTCTTCTAAATTTAAGATTATTATACCTAACAAAAGACATACAGTAGGACACTGCACTGTGTGCTCTCTCTACACACTCTTCCAGGCAGGATAGTAATACATATACATGTACTTTTTTTGTTTTGTTTGGAATATACTGTTACTGCATGGTCATACAAGAGGTACTAGTTGCTGCTGAGTAGTCTTAAAATAAGTGAACTAAGTGTGACAAAATATGATGTATACTAAATCTGCACCAGTTCAGTACAATTTAATACCAAATTTTAATCAGCCACAAAAAAAAAAAATTGTTGGCATCGGATATTACATGTACTTTAATTGTGAAGGCTTCTGGAGGGGTTATACTTTTATAAAGTACCTGGCAGCAAGTACTATTTTGATTTACTAAAGCAAGACTGTAGTACCTGCTAAGAAAATGTGTTTTGTACATCCCAGAAAAATTGGGTGGGGGTCAGTGCAGCCCTCTTCACAAAAGTTAAACTCTTAACCTATTTATGACCATAATCTGTGATTTTCCCTACTCCATTTATGACTGTTGCGACTGCTACAGTTGCCCTAAACATAAGTTTTGAAGGACTTTTGTTGATGGTCTTATCAATAATGATGAAAATTGAGGTAGCTTATTTTAAAAAACATGACAAATTAAAGACTAGAGGGCAAAAGCCTTACCCTAGAGTATTTATGACCAAAACGGCTGAATAACCATACCCTTTGGGGCTGCACAGCTATATATAGCACATAGAGGAGAGTTCCCCGCCCCCTACCGCTGGAGCAGGAATCAAAATATTATTGCCTTGATGACATAATATAAATAAAATCTCAAAATAATCAAGAGTTACATATATGCATGGGACTTCACTAACAAAATGATGCCTGTTCTTTGCTGTGAATTGTATATAAATTACTCCTACAATGTGCCAGAATTCTGTTAATCTGGTCACCAACAGGTCACAAAAATCTGACTGTATAATTAATAAATAAGAAAATGACCGACTGAGCTTTTGTTTGAGCCAGAATAGAGTGGCCATAATAACTAGGTGGCTGTGTTAACGGGGGTGGCTGTATGGTGAGGTACATTCCACAGTAGAGATAAAGATGACACTCTCAAACACCAGTACCCATAAAGATTTTGGACAGTATATTTCGCATAATCAGTTGGAAGAGGAAGAGGGAAAATGGAAATAAAATGGAATGGCTCTTGTGTACCAGAGACAACCCTTTCCCCGAGTTACCCTGGCGGAGCTAACTTTTCACTTATTTCTTTGCAAAATTCAACTAACCGTTTACACGAGGATGACGAACCAGACTTGGGTGCGAGACAATTCAGGTGGGCAAGTTGACTCGCCTTATGGCAGCTAAAGTAACCAACAACTTTTCTTTGAGTATACATAAACAGTTTAGTTCGCCTAGCTGGAACAACTCTCGGCATGGCGAGTGTCGCGTAATGCCTAGATTTAAGATTTAAAGCAGCAATTTGTATCAAAGAAGAGAAAATTAACTCAGCAAAACCCACTCTGATCAAATGAGTGAGGGAAACTTAAACAAAGAGGGATAGTTGCACATTTGATTATTCAATAAGAGTTACGAATAATCATGCAGGGTCAACTTTTACTCGGCCTACAGGGGCTACATTTTCTCATACAAACACTTGATAAAGTTGCCTCAGGGGGAGGGTTATCCCGGGTACCCGATCGCGAGACCATACAAATGGGACCTGTGTTGCCTCAAAGAACACCCCCACGATTTTCAAAGGGGAAGGTCCATAAACAGGACCTTAACTTAGGGCAGCTTCAATGGCAGATTCCCTCTGATGGCTTGGATTTGAATAATTGATTTAATTACTTTTAAAGAGGACTAGAACTTAAAAATCTTGCTCGAATTTCGATCCAGCGAGGTATAAGTTTCCATGCCGTGAATCAAGTTTTTACTGGGCGTTTTAAAAGCACTCACCAAAGAGAAAGAGACTGATGACCCCAAACTACCGATACATATGTACTGTATCCACTGAAAACAACAATCTTCAACGGGAGATGTAGGAATGTGGGATACTGACCTTCAGCATGCGATCCAGCTTGTCTCTTCTACCAATACACGTGAGCCAAGAGCAACAAAAGCTCTGGTGACAGCGACTTTCGGAGCTAAACGGCTTCTGTTAATTATGTTCCCGTAGTACACAGTGCAAACTATGGCCAGCAATACTTCATCCAGGTTGTTGTTCACATTATAGGCTATTGCACTTATTGTTATCACTAAATCACGAACAACAAGAACCAAAAGTTGGAACAACACCAGTTTTGCAAATGCGTAAAATTCGCCCGACGATGACGGAAGGCTCTCCGTTATTTTGCTTCAAAACAATAATAAACTTTTCTCTTTTCCCGAAATTTTTGCTTCAAAAGTCGAAGTAATGTGTCTGCAACATCCTTCCATACTCAATATAAAATGAAACGAAACTGATGGTTTACAAATAGAGGGAAATCATGAGTAATCGAAACGCCATTTTCTCGCTTTGTGAAGCGAGCCGCGAAGCGCAGTTTAAACCGGATGTGACGTCATTTTTTGCTGGATGATGCCTATACGAAAATTTCAGGAGTCTTCTGCCCCGCCCCTGGGTGGCCCGTATAGGTTAGGCTAAGTGGGCGGAAAATAAATGGTTCAAGATGGCCGCCGCGTATACCCCATACCCAATACCCTCTCGCTGGGTCTGACGTCACGGCAAGGGGGGATGCCCCCCCAATAGGCTGAGGTCATGGAAAGGGAGATACCCTCTCTGATAAGAATATAAAAAGCTGATATAAGAAAATTCCTGACAGGCTTATTCTTATAAGGCGAACGATGGAACGATGGGTCGATATTCTTAAAGCAATTGAGCATTTTAATCCTTACCGCAATTACGTTCTATCTCTGATAAGAAATGTTACAACAGAATTTCTGTGGCCTTGTTATTAGACGCCTTTCCGTATGACATCATGTAAAGATCACATGAGAATTGTCTCTTCCCTTTTACGTTTTCCTCCACCGAAATTTATATGCTTCGTAAGTGTTTTTCACTTCCGGGATCAAATCGAAAGATTTCTCAGAAAAAAAACAATGAAAACGGGGTTAACTTGTGAGTAGAAGACACCGCTGGGGAAGAAGTCGCCTGTCATAAGACAGTCTGGTCTGTCAAGTTCGACACACATGAGGGGACAAATGGCTAGGACATTGATTTGTTTAAAAAGAAACCTTGTTATGGTTTGAAAACATACTTGGAGGCGTTTATGAATAAAGGCCCTGGTGTATTATTTTTATTTTATTTTATTTTTTTGAAAAACATTTCGTGTGGTGTGAGTGCGTTCCAAGAAAGGTATTAAGGTGCCTACCCAATGTCATTTTCTTGATTTACACCGAAGACAGCGTTGAGGATATATTATGAATATCCAAATGCAAGAACAGAAATTTTGCCGGTCGTTGGACCAGTTGATCCAAAACATCACCCAACTTATCAATACGTTGGTGTCCAACGTGGTTGAGAGGTCGCCGCAGTTATACATGAAAACCAAGCTTCCCTTGCTGAGTTGCACTGTTAGTTTATCCCAAGTAGTGGTGAAGATGCATCAAGCCTGGAAGCCATGGCAGAACCAGTATCTATTCCAGTAGAGATCGCTATTCCTTTGGAAGAACGGATCCACGATCAAGCCCCATTCCCATCACCACAGACAGTACATAAAGAAAACACAGTGTAGAAAAAAAAAACAAGGATCCAAACATTCCTCTAGAAGACATTTCGCTCTTGGAAGGAACGTGATTCAAAGCAGCAGCTGTGCAATTGAAAACCGACGTCTTGCACTCCTTGGATTCGCTCTATGCCTTCTACCATTGTCAAAGGTGGTGTAACAGTCACATGTACCGTGTTTTCAAGGTATATCAGGCTCTCTTCAATGGGATGGCCTTACTAGTGGTGGCTGCTGGTGCGATTACCAGTTCCATATTCGCGAATACCATCTGTCCAAACCCCAAGGCGCGTGTGAACGAGTACCTGCTGTTACCAGCGAATCCCACTTGTTAACTCCTTCGAGTGGAAGTGTATGATGTTTAACAACGAACACCCAATACACTGAAAAATTTATAAAATGAAGTGTGTCGTTAGACGTTTGGTCAGATCATACAGATCAGATAGGGGTACAATAAAAGGGACGTTACTGATGTTGAACAGATAGCGGAAGAAGAAGAACACGGTGAGGATAACGAATATGAAGAACCAGAGAACAAATCAGAGGAGGAAGAAGATGACAAACCAGAGGAGGAAGAAGATGAAGAACCAAAGGGGGAAGAAGATAAGGAAGAAAATCCATGGGCGGCCATTGGAGATGAAGTCGAGGAGCGAAATGAAGGAAAACTTACCTATAATCTGGCTATCTGAAACATGGAATCACACTGCCAGTGATGAATCCACCAATGTTTTGCTTAGACACGCCCCCTTACTCCCGAGCCAGAGGGTGGTTACTTACAAATTTCTTTTTTTCTTTAATTTGGTAGAGAAAAATTCGTTGATAGTTCAGAAAATATTTCTAAGAGTCATAATATATAGATTTAGCCAAGCCTAAAAGCGGAGCTCGTCAGTTATTTTTTGGAATGTTGTTACTGATGAAAATAATCCAACATGAACATGTATGTGAAGTAAACTGCGAGCGATTTTATAGTTTCAGCCCGAACTAGGATTAGATCAGCAGATCGAGGTGTAAGATGGTGTGATGATGAAAACAGAGCCAAGATTTCAAGTATTTCAGGGGAGCCACCAATAATGTTGATCACATGACAGAACTGTCTTCTGTGCTTTTTGGTGGCATTTCCTGTTCTTTCTTATTGAGAAAGACAAGACATTGTTATTAATCATTATATTCTTTCTTAGTTAACAAGTGGGACTCCCGCACAAAAGAAGTTTACACAATTTTTTTGTGGTGGGGTATGACTGAAATACAGTGGTTACAATATACTCAGTCCCCAAATTGCTACTAAATGAAATCTCACAAAAATACCAAAGTAGTATACACATGTAAAAAGTTAAAAAGTTTTGTTTTCTAACTTGATCCCCAAAGATAGTTAGCTATCTTCATTTTTGTATGGCGTCTCCTCCTGCTGAAAGGGTTTGCACCATCTCTTAAAGTATAAATATAAGCAAAATCACTCTGGCATGAACGATAAATATGATATTTTGCTGTTGATCATGAATACTTGCATAGGCTTCTGATAATAATTTTATTATTCAATTCCAATGCAATTTGTTCTTTTTCTCGACTGAGATTGTGGACTACAGGAGCTGTTATTGGGTTCCATTAATTAATTTTGCTCATAATGATTAAATTATACCAAGAATTACAAGTACATGTAAGCTATACGTAAGTTATATTATGTACGTGTATTTTGTCTGCACTTCACAACCAAACACACTCAAAGATTATGAGGCATAGGTACATTTGTCAGAAAAAGCCAGCATATCAAAGATATGTTTTGATTGACACATCAATTAAAGATAATTTACAGCAAAATGGATAAACAATACATCAATATCCTGCATGCACCAAAGCTGGACATGCGGTTATAAGGCAATCACGTAACCAACTGATTGAAATAATTTATAAGTTAGAGAACACTATTCGTACAACACTAGGGAACAAATTAACCTTATTGGATGTTGCGAATGGCAAGGCTGTCGGTAGAATGTCACAAATTTCTCAACTCTTTCTTTCTACAAAAATACTAATCCTGCAACTTTGCTTAAGACCCAGTTCTCCATTTCGTGTTGGCAAAATATTAATTTATGCCATGCCCAATGCAGGTTATCACAAAATTGATTTAAGAGCAACATAAACCAAGCACAATAAATATCATTTTTAAGCCAAAAAAGCAATTATTTAAATAAACCATGAGATGATGAGTAAATTATCTCTAGGAAAAACTGATTAATTTAAGAGACACTTTAAATAATTAGTTAATACATGTATCATAGGTGTTTCTTAATAATGTAATACAGTTTATCTGTCACAATGTTGCAGCTACAGCTGTATGATATTACTACACACAGTATGGGTTGCAGAACACAACTTCCAAGTCAGTTTGTTCAATGAACTTAGTGCAGAAATTATTATGGCATCAAGTCGTCTGTGAATATAGAGAAACCAAAAAAAGCATTACAGTCTTAAGTAATAAATTATTGAACTCTTTTACATGTATGTACAATGTATGTTCCATTAATATTGGGGATCTCTCAGAAGCTGCATCTATGATGATTTAATTTGCTCCCAGTGCATTTTTTTATGGAACTTTTAACACATTAATATTTCTGTCATGACAGTGGTCTCTGTGTTCTACAACAATTAGTACATAAGAAAAATACACTCAGTAAGATATTGTTTACAATAAAAATCAATCCCTATAATCACCTTGAATTTATATTTCTTTAGAAATATCTCACCTGGCCATGGTTGCTTTGAAAATCTTTGATGTTTTAATCCAGGTTGCCCATGTGTACACTGTTCGTATATTGACTGACAGGAACAGGGATGTAATCATACTGTATATAACTGCTACTTGAACACCACTAAACATACAAAGACATATCAATTATAATTTATAACCAACAGAGGACATTCCTTTCATTGATATACAGTGCACTTCATTGCTAGTTGTTTACTGAGTGTCTACAGCAGTGAATCAAATGCTAGGGGGATGGTACCAAAGCTTTCACAGTGGCAGGCTCTGTCCTGAAATGCAAAGCAAACATATATAACTGTTATGAACTTGGCAACTTGCTTTTGAGCGCACATGCAATTTGCTTTAAACAAGAAACTGGAACATTGCAGTACACCAATGTGCATGTAGTCCCAATCAAAGGGCCATCCAGGCTGTTTGGTTGTACATATAACTTAAAATCAGACTTTGTCAGGATAAATACTGATGTTCTTGCTGACTTAGTCTGAGTGTGCAGTTCCAGGAGATATTCACATGCAATACCCATTCATGGCCAGTTATTAGAAATTCCAAAGTAACAGGTGGAGGGAGCTCTTAAAGAAAAAAACCTCCATGTGGGGTATGGGTCTTTTCTTGAAGAAAACAATGTCTGAGAAATCATTAATTACAAAATATGCTTTAAGAAATATCTTACCTGGTAAGGCCAACTTTCAGAAAGTTTTGTAATCTAGACTGGCTGGCCAGTTCATACATTTGACAAGTTGACACCGGGTATGTTTGTAAATTTGTGCGCTTCAACATCACATTACAATGTACATGTAGTAGCGTTGGTCAACTGAAAACAGCATAATTTGGTTAATTAATTTACACTGTACAATATTTGGTTATATATTGGTGTATATCGTTGCACACCAACAGATGACTATTAAAATTAGTTTACAGAACATATTGGCAGCTAAATCATAACAAGTGAAAAATCGAGCATGAGCCATTTACATGTACATGTAACAGCCCTCACCTCAGAACTGTCATAGATATAATATATTTTCAAACTTGCTGAAATTTCAGATTATTCAATATTAACATGCACGTACATCTTTAACAGTGTGTTTGCTTTACATTCACTTTACACACAACCGGTATCCACCATAGGCAGACTTTTAAGTTTGCCTTTGAAAATAAATTGCGTCAACTAATGCATCTTTCATTACTTATTCTTGTGATGAAATGACACAAAATCCAAGTACAAGAAGTCATAAGCATAAAACTAACTTAACTACCTGGTAATGCTTACAGCACCTCGCACTGTCTGCATATGCCGTCCATAAACTGGTACTGCCTGGACAATACTAATTATTTTTCTGATCACATCTTTTAAAATGTCACTGTTATATAATTTGTCCTGAAAAGGCAAATGCATGAAATGTTATGCCTTTGGCACTAACCACATACCTTTACATGATGTACAATGTACACCAAGTCATGATCGACATTCACAATTCTTTTTACTTTCATAGTAACTTTTTTTGTAACTTTTTGCAGTGTCATTTTCCCTCACTTGAAGACAGGACTTCCACATTAGGTGGTAATTCTCTATGAATTCACAGGGAGTGATAACAATTAAATGGTGACTAAGTTTAGCAAAGGAGGCATTCAAATGTCAGATTTTAACGTTAACTTTCATCGACGAGCAAAAAAGTAAAGCACAACAAAGAAAACAGTCAGTGACATTTGGTTAATAAGTTAGTCAATCAAAAAATTTGTGTGAAGAAGAGAGCAGAGAGAGAGCGGAGCGAGGAATGCACTCTCACCAACTAAATTTTGAATGTACATATGTAAAAGTTATTTTTATTACCGAGAAATGGTCAGGGGAAGGACTTCTATGCCCTAAATTTTTTCTACGTATGTAAATGTCATTTTCACTGTTCAAGTTACCGAGTACAGCTCTTAGCATTTTTTTTTTTAATTAGTACTATCTCACTTTTATGGAACATTTCCATAAGTGTAAATACCACACTGGGGAATAACATCTCATTAGGAAAATAGGGTCCATGTACTCCCAACCAAAAGCAGTGGCACTAATAAAATGAAATAGCAAATCAAAATCGAAGTAGAGCTTTATTTGCCGACTGGGTTTACATGCATAATCGTCTACTCGACATTTCGACTACAAGCATTTCACCAAACCGAACTAACTGGACAACAACAAAATATAACAAGGAAATCTACATTATAAACACAATATGCATATCATTACAGCTGAGTATCAAACAGCAAATCCCTTCTCAATGAAGGATGACGGAGTGAAAGAAAGGATGAAGAAAATTCGTTTAAGCTTGCAGTGTTAAAGTTTAACAATTATTCACGCTTAAGCATAGATTTGAATATCACAGTGTGTATTTTTGCCGACGGCTTAATTTAACTTTGCAGTCATTCTACCGGCGGTAGCTTTACCGGTCTTCAACCAAATTAACCTGGAAATTCCCCCCAAGCATTTCGTCAAACCGAATAAATTGAACTAACAAAACGAGGAAATACTTTGTAATCACAAGATGTAAATATTCACATAGGAACGTCAAAAGTAAATTTAGCAAATCCTGTTCGCTTCGGCTTAAAATGGTTTGTTGACCTATCTTGGTTTAAGAAATTTTTGTGGTCTAGGAAGCGGTTGTGCCAACTAACACAGAGAAAACTTCAAAACTCGCCCGGTAGTGTTTACAAATACAGTTTTTTTTTAAACGTGACGACGAAACTCGAGACAAAACTTTATTTGTTTACAATATGCAACTTACAACAACCTCCACAAAGCCACTCACGTGTTATTGTTATGAGCGAAATTAAACCTATGTAATTTACAAAATGCCTCACAGCGTGGCTTCAAATAAGGAAGACTTTAAAAAAGGATTCCTATTGAAAATAAGCTTATCTCGCCGAGGCAACTTCATAATTTCCATAGCAAACGCCACAACAAACGTCGCTTACCTCAAGTTGGCAATTCACTTCGGCCAGTGCAAATCTTCCAGGCAGAAACTTGCTGCAAAAGTTGTGAAGACTGAACGGAACTGATCTAATCTTTTCGATAGATCAACGAATCAACCACTTTCTTCCGCTGTGTTTTCTGTTTTGCACTAAACACACAGTTCCCTAGTTCGTCACCTGATTTTAATCATGTGACCTTTCTTGCTCGGCTGCACAGCATCTCGACGCGCGAATTAATTGAGCAGTTCTATAGCTGTCGGGTATTTCGTCTCCTTTCTATAGTACTCGTTAGCTTTGCTTCACGGCATTGTTCCGTATTATTTCATCCCCTTTCTCTAGTCCTTGACTCGCTATAATTAACGGCAGTGTTCAGTACTGTTTCGCCTCCTTCCCCAGCGCTGGCCCGCTCTCTTTCACGATCTTCTTCGCTACTTCTTTGCTACTTCTTTGCCTGTAAACTACAGCTGCAAACTACAGCTCACGGCCAGCTTTTTCACAGTTAAAAGGTGTCTCCGACACTATTTTAAACTCATATGAGAATCACCAACCACAGACGACACAAATTTCCTCCATCACTAACGCTCCTTTCATTCAAAACTCGCATCGAATAGCCTCCAGGTTAACTGCAACCACAAGTTTTCCCAGCGTATCGTAACAAGCTGGACCGGTCACGTGCGTATGATTAGCCAATCAAATCCACTCAGATGCTTGAGAAAAAAATAAGTGTTTTTTATCATTTTTCCTCAGAATGAAAACTTCGAACTCTTGCATTGTTCTCTGTCCAACACTTAAATCAACGCATAAATGAACACCGTTATTCAGCCATCGGAAAACACCTTGAAACACAGCAAGAGAACAACAAAACAGAGACTAGCCACCTTTTCAAAGTTCTGAGGAAATGTAACAGCAAATTCGATTGCTAAGTCTACGAGATGCCGTACGTAAAGGATCGACATCAAGCGTTCTCTTAACACGGAAACCGACTCCATTCGCGCCAAACTGTTTACGTAACACTTTCGCACGCGTTTTTCTGTATTGCGTTTCCTACCTTGAGAATTATACGCATAGGACCCGCAAATATTTTATGTATTGCTCATATTTTATATACTCTAAGTACACGTTATACTTTTTCACTTTTTACCTTGACAATGGAAACCGAAACCTTGTTTGTTGTTTCAATGTGTTTTACAAATCTTTTAGCGTTAAACTTCCTGTTCTACTTGATAGCAAAAATCACAAGCGAACTTAGGATCCACTTTGTTAAACTAGAATTTTTGCGGAAAAGTTTAGCCCAGATAATAGTAAGGATTTGGCGTGTTTGAAATGCTCACATCGTAAAAAAACGATGTCACATCTAAAATATGCTATTCTGCTGTCCAACTAACTATTTTGGCAGATCTTTTTGTAAATCAAGGCTAAATATCGCAGAAAGTGGGAATAAAGTGATATTCTTCGCTAAAAATTTTGGCGGGAAATGATTCTGGCTAATGATTTTTTGGGGGACTTTGCAAGACCAGTTACTCCGACTAAACTCAAATTTTTAACAATTTTAACTAAACTTGATAGTGATGGCAGTGTAAAAGACTGTGAAAAAAAAATATATCTTTTCTATAGAAATAAAATACCGCACTTTTGAAAAACGAGTCGCTGAAAATGGCTAAAATTGAGTCACGCCTATTAACGATTCAGCCGCGATAGATGGCACCACAAGAATAGCGTAGGATTAAAGCGAAAAATCTCAAATATATCTCAGTTAACCAATAAGGGGACAAATATTATCGCAAAAAATAAGACTTTCTGGATTTGTAAGAGGTATCATTTAGCCTCACCTAAAGTTGCCGGAAATTTCGGCCATTTTAGACCGCTTGCGAGGCCAAAATTATGATGTGGTGATATCTCAAAGAAAAACGAACACCTACATCGTTAAGTGCCATGGTTGTTAATCTTTTCGGATAGCTTTTATACTCTGAAAATTAAGATGGAGATAAACAGCCGACCTCAATCTTTTCCTGCTGCCCGGTTTTCTGTGACAATGACACTTAACTGAGATACGAAACTTCATATTTTCAACTAACGCCATTTTCGTCTATAGGAGTACGTTATATGTAATTAGCAAGACGAAAGTCATATTTTGAATACAATTTGCCCATATTTGTCCTTGAGACACAGAAGGAAGTAAAAGACGAGTGAAGAGTAATATCTTTAGCTGAATATATTGCAGCAGAAACCGTGTTATATTTTCAACATCTTTGCAAGAGGTGATGTGTGATGATGTCTGATGTGTGCCTATATGATAAGTGAGGCTTTGGAGCTGCGGGACTGGTTCATAGCTGCCGGACCTTATCCCAGTTTCTATAGTATGAAGCGGCTAGGAGTACTTCTACTTCCCCTGGAGTGGAAGCTAGTCCATCGCAGGTCACTCCACCGCAATTTGTCAGCTTTTCCCAACAATTCGCTGGTACCCATTTATACTCCTGAGTGGAGAGAAGCATTGTGTGAGAGCTAAGTGTCTTGCCCAAGAAAACAACACAGTGTCCCCGGCCAGGGCTTGAACCAGGACCGCTCGATCCGGGGACGAGCGCTCTAACCATGAGGCCACCGCCTCTCTATTTATATGATAAGTTGAGATTCAAATCAAATAAACTAGTCATAATTTTTGAAAGATTTTCAATCAAAAAAATGTGGACAATTCTGTCATCCCTTCTGGTAAAAATCAGTTCTCAAAGACCAATTAACTCACGATTTTACAAGCACACCGGCGCACTTGCAGCCTACACTCCATAAACAGGAGCACTGAGCTGCGGAACGTAGCCTGTCGCCAACTTAGTCTCAAAACGGACGAAAAGGCAGCAACTGTATTAACACGAGTTAACGACAGACTTATTATTTTGCATAGTAACTGTTATCACTCGTATCGGACTGGTTCCAGAACCACTTGAAAATTTATTTATTGAATACAGAATTTCTCACATTACACTCCTTGTACCCAATCACCGCGCTGTATCTGATCTTGCATCTTTCATGCTCTCTTACACCGACTTGTTTTACATTGATCTGCTAAAATTGAGTTTACTAGTTCAACTTAGGGTATTATATGGGACGCAACGAATCCGAAAATGTTAATTTTAGTAACAGCTCATATGAAGCCAAAGTGACCACATACATTTCTTACGAAATGCGCTATAAAAGTGCAAAATTGATTTGCACATCAAAGAATAGTATAAGAATTTGCAACAAATTCGACACAAAATGTGACACAAAGACAAATGAAAACGTAATAATGACAAACACTTAGTTAAAATAGCCTTTAAAGACATTGCTGATAAAGACGGACAAGACATGGTTGATATGGACAAGTTATATATCCATATAATTGACACATTAAACTGTTTCTTAATAGTTTCTTAGTAAGATCATCAATTTCGGCGACTGTCGCCTTTTAAAACGCTTGTTGTGTAAGATAAATTCCATGTTAAGTCAGCGCGGACACTTTGTGACTCTGCCCTAATCTCCTATTTCTCAGGCTAAATATGAGTGGTGTCACAATTGAAAGAGATCCTGCAATTCCGGGATCTCAGAATTTTTTAGATCGAGAAACAACATGGAAAGGATCTTGTAAGAGAGTTTTGTTTTCCCATTTTTATTTTTATTATTCTTGTTTTCTGTAAGGTTGTATCCTATATCAGGAAGGGAACCTCCTAGCACACACTCTTTAATTTCCGTTTTATCCTGCAGTTGACACTGATTGTGATTATTTGTTGGTAGGTACTTGGGAAACAATCAGTTGAACGACTTATCTGAGGATATTTTCCGCTACAATACCGAACTTTTGGACCTGTGAGTAGATCTCTTCGTGTAACTCTAGATTACCGTAACTAAATTCCCAACTAGCCAATCAAAAGCTGTGTCTCCTGTCTTGATATCCTGAGAGATCAAGTCACTGACTTGATATGGCTACAATATCAGGTCATTTGGCCGAATTTGGGTACGGTAAATACCTAATCGTTCCTTTCTGGTACGCTTTGGCGGCATATCAGGCTGGTTTGGTCTCGCCATGGGTATTTCGGCTGGACTACCTCTCGCAAAAGTACGTACCATGGTTCGGCCAAACTCACCTGGTATGCCGCTGCACGCAATTTAAGAAAGTAAGTAAAAGAATACTTTGGCAGGTAACAAGTCCGCCTGTTGAACGGCCACAGAACAAGCAACGGCGTGGAGTTCTGTATCCACTGCACTCGAAGATAAATGTAAACCTTTTTTTATGAACCACTAGATAGACGCGAGAATCCAAACTTTATTTTCACTAAGGTGGACGTCAGCGACGTTTTCTTCCTTTTAAAGTTTCGGTGTTGACAATAAGAATGCCACTCTTGTCTTCGAAGCAGTGTCCAATCGTTTTTCCAAGGTGTACTGTCTATATATTTCTTTAATCTCTCGCATTCAATTTGGTGAAACTAAACTCTTTGGCTCTCTTAATTTTGTAATGTGTATTTTCTGTGAAGGTTGGACATAAATTACGACGTAGAAAACTAGTAGAGCCCTACAATTCGAAGAAAAAAACTTGAATAAATCAAGTGAAGACAGAAGAGAATCTACACTGCCTTCTTCGTTTACAACACCATTGACATTAGAAGCCTTTCCACAAACGTAGTCTAGTTCAGGGTCGCTGACACCGTTTTGCTTCGAATAGTCCATTTCGGCTGCTAAAATTAAGAGCGCTTTTTAGTTAACTTTTGGTACAAACAAAGTTTACCATGAGGATGTGCAGGTGTGAAACAGTAAATTTAAAGAATAATTTTGTTTCAGTCGGGTGAGGTCAACGTCCAGCGATCTGATCTACTCTGATTGGTTAGGTGAGAGCAAAGTGTACAGAGCAAACTTAGTCATGCAAAGAAAACTTATGTGTGTAACAGAAACCGTAATGACACAACACTGTTCAATTGTCTTTCCCTTCAAAATTCGAAACATGTAAAGAACAGACGGAAAATATGCAATACTGATTGAGAAGCTCTCACGATTTCCTTCCATGCATACATGTCCTCTCAGGTCATGATTTGTTGTGGTTGAAAAGGTCCTTTCAAGAGCTAAGAAAATTTCCTTTGGAATGTCACGGATAAACTCCAAATACCAAGGTCTCTTAATTCGCCGACGAGCTGACAGCCTCCTGTAGATTAAATCCAACTATGTACAGGTCTCGTCTTTTAACTCTGCTCCTGCGGTGAGTGATGATGATTCACAGAAAATGGAAAAAGGATCTTTCCCTCGAGCACGTTGTTCGTAAAGACCTCTTAATCTTTTTGCCTCCTGTTTAACAAAGAAATGCGAAGTTTTCCCCCAGGTCAGTGCATTCTATGAAACAATTGACAGCTGACTCAATAGCTTCTCTGTTTCGTCGCTTACCTCGTCACTGGATTCTTGTAGCTCTTCTGTGTCAACACGAGTCATTTCTTCGAGAACATCTTCAAATGGCACAGAAGCCGCCGTTTTGAAATTTGTTTTCAATTTTTATGCGCGCGTCCGTTAATCCGAGATGCAATCACCCCGGCATTTTTGTTGGCGTGTGTGCCCAGGGGGATTGATCGGATACCGAATTTGTGACATTACATTCTTTGTACCTAATCAGCTGCATCTGATCTTGCAACTTTTATGCTCTCTTACACCGACTTGTTATACCAACTGATCGCTAAAATTGAGTTTACTAGTTCAACTACGTTATCATATAGGGTACAACGAATCCGAAAATGTTAATTTTAGTGGCAGGTCATATGAAGCAAAAGTGACCACATACCTTCTTACGAAATGCGCAGAAAAAGTGCAAAGTTGGTTTGGGCATCAAAGAGTAGTATAGGAATTTTTTAACAAATTCGACACAAAATGTGACACAAAGACAAATGTACGCGTAATAATCACAAACAGTTAGTTAAAATACCCTTTGAAGACGGACAAGACATAGTTGATATGGACAAGTTATTTATCCGTATAATTGACACATTAAACTGTTTCTTAATAGTTTCTTAGTAAGATTATCAATTTCGGCGATTGTCCCTTTTTAAGTGCACCTGCCTGAGAGCATTGAGAATCGTGCGACAGCGACTATTTTGGCACATTGCTCATATTTTGCCTCAAGATACCCTTTGGTGAACTGTTTTCAAAACTAATAATTTTAAGTTCCAGCGCTTTTTTGTTTTTGAAAAAAATTCGAAAGTTTGAAAATGCGGTCAAAGTGCGTTTTCCGCCCAATGGAATGCCCCAAATAACACGAAAAGACGAAGCGTTCGTAAAATCTTGAAATTCAATCAAGTACTGTTAAATTTTGCTCAGATATAGAATAGCTCTATTATTTTAAGGTTTCAAGCCATTCAAAAAACATTTCCGGCGACCGGTTAACGAGAGGCAAAATATTGGCTATTTTTGACTGGATAAAACCCTCTCTGGTACCTAATTATTTCAGAATCTAACTCTACAGCTGAAAAGATTTGTCTTTTAACTGTTTTTCTGCCAAATCTCAAGGTCGGACTCGAACTGGTTCCCTTTGAAAAAAACTGGAATCTACGAACGATGTTCAGCACATCTTTCAAAATATCTGTCTACATTTCGACGTAAAGAAAGACCGAAACCTTAATGTTCGCTGCTTTTTACATTTGAGTGACTGGATTATCGTTATTTCTGAGCAACTTACGAAATAAAACGCTAAAATATATATTTATCGTGTGATTATTACCTTGAGATTATAAGATAAGTTGTTGTGGGAAACTATTTTAAAATGACACGGCGACTTGTTATGTAAACATTGCGGAAATGGTCGTCTTTTCTCGGATGTATTTTCAACTTTATGAATGCATTTCAGAACTGTACGGATCCGCAAATGATCCCAGGACCGCAAATGATCCCGGACCGCAAATGATCCCCAAATTGGACCGCAAATGATCCCGGACCGGAAATGATCCCCGATAGGCACCGCAAATGATCCCGACTAAAAAATACCGAATGGCATGGATGGTGGGATGGTGTGGATAGGCAATTGGCGTGCGTGAATACCGATGCTTTTATTAAAGCCATTTTACAATTATAATCAAGAGAAAATGAGGCTTACAACTTGCTTTTTTTTTTTCATATTTTCGACTAAATTTTGTTGCTAACTACGATGTTATGAATATCACCACTCAACCATCAAAACGCGACTTGGCTTGCATTTCTTTGCAATTCTCAGTAAAATTATGATCAGTGCAACATACGCTACATATCCTCCTTTGTTAAACACTGATATTTCGGTGTTATAGTGAAATCACATTTTATCAGCCACTAACGCCACTCGTCTAAAGTTTTAAACTAAAATCTAACCACGAAGCAACTATTAAGGAAGACGCTGTCACATGAGTAGACCTACAAGCCTATCGCTTCATCACTCTGTGAAACACCTAGTGTATAGCACTGGAAATTTGAAAAAATTTATTTGGTCGTATTTTGGCTTTAATTCCTCCGAAATGACTACTTGAGTATTCTAAGAAGCCAAAATTCCAAGCTATAGTTATGAAGTTCAGCTTCATGACCAAGGAAGGCCAAGGCTTGCGCTTAGTTTTGACAAGTTAGCTGTTTGATAGATGTTTGATACTATCCCCCCCCCCCCCGGTATTTCGAGAATGTTTACAAGTATGTGTTTTTCTAAGAATTCTAATTCAATAGGTCAGGCATAAGAGGCGGTATATTTCCATCTGTTTACAATTAGCGTGCTTCGTTTGGAAACCAGAGCATTTTGAATTTCAGGGTTATGGAGGTTGCGTGACACAAGGCTACTATCGAGTTTGTTGAAAAATATATACTTATCTCATGATTTTGAGCCTTTTTGGAAGTTAGAGCATCAGGAAAAGTGCTTATGTAAATGCTTGTTTGTTTAGTGCTGGTGATCAGTCGCCTTGAAACCCAAAGTAAGTTCTAGATGTTTACACTATATTCCGGCTGCCATATTGGTGTACCACGGATGTATACCAACGTGCCGTTTTCTTACTGGGCTCTGTAAATTTCTGGGAAACATTTACTACGAATTTCTGAAGTTTGGGGAAACGCGCAGGCCTAAAACTTGGAGAAGTGTCTTAATTAGTTATCTTCTATAGCGTACATCGCACTGTCTTAGCTTTTTCCATTGGTTGGTTTTCGAGTTATTATTATTTTTTATTGCGTGACAGTGAAAACGATCTGAACCGTTCGAAGAAAAAAAACAGCAACTGTGGAATTTTTTTTTTTTTGTAAAATGATAAAACAAGTTTTTTAGTTCATAATTGTTGTATATGTTCCCACCTTCCTCTGATTTAAATCCATGCCATTCCTTATTTTTTGATCGGGATCATTTGCGGTCCAATATGGGGATCATTTCCGGTCCGGGGTCATTTCTGGTTCAATTTGGGGATCATTTCCGGTCCGGGATCATTTGCGGTCCCGGGATCATTTGCGGACCCGTACAGAACTCTCCAAACAAGATTTGGTAAAAGATAACATCTCATCAGTGTCTAACAGCGCTTAGTTTACGCGCAATGGTGTAAATTTATTTGTTATTTCTCATTTTCCGACTGGACTGTAATTTGATCTAATTTCACCTTTTACCTGCAACTTCCCGATCCCACGCAAACCACGCACAGTCATATAAATATATTTCTAAAATAAACACAAAATATGCACCAAAACCCGTTTTCCCATCTACTTGCTATCGCTCCAGCTTTCAGCTAGCATTAAAGCATCCGTTGTAGGAACCAGACGTGTTTGAAATCTTCCTGAAAGGTCAGTTTATTTACAAAGTAACACAACAGCCAAGTCACGTGCACACCAAAGTGTGGTAAAATTATTGGCTACATGGAACTGGAAAACCAGGAACATATGAGACCAGTCCTGCTGGTGGCTTAGCTGTGCCATTTTGTGCCCCTAAGTGTTTGTATTTTTCACATGGCATTTTTCTGTAGCTACATTACGCTGCAAGGTAGGTCCAGCGTTTGCGGACAATCGAGCGACTATCCAGGACACCCCGAGTGCGTTAGCCTAAAAGACTGCACGAGAGATGTCAGCAGTCATTTGGCAAGCTTCAAACTAAGCGGGGATGAGGGTATTAATACAGAGATGAAGTTACTGTTGGCGAGAGCTGGTGAGTGGTGTCATTTATGCTATTTTTGAACCGGTAGTGCCCACATACAGATGAGATGTTTAGCTAAATGCTGTCAATGTTTTAGGTGTGTTTAAAGTGGAAGAAGAGCACGAGTTGCTTAATATTTGTCCGCACCACAGAGCCGTTTATTGTATCCGTTGGAGGACAGGAAAATCTGTCTGCACAGTCCCTGAAGAGATGGCCGCCCACAAATCAGCGAATGCTAAAGAATTTACCGAGTGAATAGCCACCAATGAGCAGTAATTTTTGAGGAAACCACGATTCTCATTCCAATTGGATCGCGTGAGTTGTTTTATTTTTATCAGTTGCATATAGCCTAAAATGTTTACCAGATCTCGTACAAGTAGTTATACATATCCATGTAACTGTTCCTATTTCGGAACCATGAGGGGTGAAACGGACTGGCCTGTGAAGTAATCGCAAAGGGAAATAAGGCAAGGGATCGCGCGACAGAATGGAACAGTTATTTCTGTGGTCTTGAAGTCACTCTGATTTCGTAAGAGCTTTTTCGAGTTATTTTAATTGGCTGAGAAAATTCGCATTGTCCTCGAGCAGTATATTTTTCGGCAAGAAGTGAGAGGTTTATTGGTTCACTTTTTCAGCAATTTGCAAACAGTGTAAAGAGTTCGTGAGCAAACAGCTGTTGGAAAACAAGTCACGGCCGGACCAGAAGTCAGAAGCCTGTGGAACACCTTTGGCTGCGCCTGCGGCTGAACAAGCTGTACTACATGTTGAGTCATCTCAAGAACAATCCACGGTAAGAAGCTGACTAATTTTGCGCCGGGTGTTAATTTAATCATGCCAGCCCAAAACCCACCCCAACACCATCGCACACACTTCACAACATACACCCACATACCAAAAAGAAAATAAATACGCTTTTTAGTTACTATTGAAATTATTTTTACTTATAGCAGACACTGGTGGAAAAGGATCCCTCGGACAGCGATGTTTCATCTGAAGATCTGGCGGCAGAATTATCAAGGCTTGCAATTGACGATGAGACTTTCCTTCGTCCAGATACAAATAGCATTGTTTCAAGCACGAGCGAGGAAACGCAAGCTGTGAAGGCAACGTCGGTGGTACCTCGAGAAAGGTTGAATGAGTATTTACTCTCCGACGGTATCGCTCCGATAGTTCAACCCTGGCTTGAGTGGGAACAAGTCTCTGACAGAACCAAGCAACGATACACCAAAAGAACGGCAGAGATCGTGTCCTCCGTCCTCCGCACAGTCAACCCGAAAGACGCAGGTTCTCTTTGGCAGGCCACTGTCTCGTCTGCTGCCATGAAGAAGGCCCTTGGTCTAGAAGACTTATCGCAGCCGTCAAAAGACTACCTCGAGGCTTTGGCAGAGGCTTACGGCAATGCAAATGGCTGGGACACGAGAAGGCAGATTCTGTCCATTATGGCAGGTCTTGCCAGGTAAAAGGCCATCTCAGTGTTTATACCAGGCTTGTCGAGATATCACTGCACCATAGCCAACCTTCATCGCCTGCAGTTTGGGCGCGGCGCTTCCATGACCTACCAACCATTAGTGAGAGTAAGAGTTGAGCGGCAGCAGTTGGACCATTTTCTGTCCTTCATTACGAGTCCTCATTTAGTCCAAGATCTGCCTTTTGGACAGAAATGCTGACGCTTTCCTCAGGAAAAACTATTGAAATACCGAACGTCATCCGTACGCTTATTCCACAGAACATAGCGGGCCAGTACGAACAGTGCTGCGATGAGACGGGATTCGAGCCCTTCAGCGAGCGTACCATGTTGCGGATACTAGCAGAGTGCAAAGCTTCAGTGCGCAAGTCTCTTCAATGGCTTGATTACTTTGCCGCAGAAGGTGCTCGCGCTTTTGAAGACCTTGAATCCTTAGTGCGCCAGGTTAGGGAACTCGGGCTGGGAAAGGAATCAGATGCCATTGACACCCAATCCTTGAAGACTGCCAAATTGTATCTTAAAGGCGATCTCAAGCTAATAGTTGTTTTTTTTTTGAAGACGTACGCGAGCAGTGCGAAAACCTAGATTCTACGCTTACCGCCATTTCAGAAGCCGTAGCTAGGGCGGCGTTTCACACGGAAGACGACAGAGACGAAGCTGTATATCTTACCAATCACGCCACGTTTGCCATCCAGTCATAGGAATGTCATTTGTTACGATTGGCACACCAAGACCAGGCTCGCGTGGATGTCATCGTTGCCCTCAACCAAGAAACGGTTTTCATTGTAAACGACTGGGCAATGAAGTTCTTGCCGCAGAGGTACCGAGAGTCCCAAGCAGACTGGTTTGGAAAGCGTGCTATATCCTGGCACATATCAGTCGCATACCGACGGGTAGAAGCGGTCCTACAGTAGCAAGGGTTCATCCACGTCATCCAGTCATGTAGGCAGGGAAGCTCTGCAGTCGTAGCCACCATGCACCACGTTCTAACCATACTTAAGCAGGAGCACTCGGAAATCAACACGGCCTTTTTTCGTCAGGATAAGACCGGGTGCTACCATTCTTCTCGCACAATCCTGGCGTGTTGACATATGGGAACACGTTGCGGAATTTGGGTGGCACGCATTGATTTTAGCAATCCACAAGAGGGTAAAGGTGCGGCAGGTCGATTGGCTGCGTCACGCAAATTCCATATCAGGGCATACATAAATGAAGGACACGACGTGTGCACTGCAAATGACATGAAAATTGCATTGATTTCTCATGGAGGATTGGAGGGAGTCCGAGTGGTGTCCATGGACACCATTGCCGAGACGCAAGACACGGCCCAGACAGTAGCAAGTATCACAAAGCTGAACAACTTTGAGTTTACTTCAACAGATACCGTTACTTGTTGGCGTGCATTTGGTGTCGGTCCTGGTGATGTAATCAAACTGGATGTATCGTCTTTTAGGTCTTTTGGTGAGTAGCCAAATATTGTAGACATAATGTCACGATTTGTTCTACGGACTGACAAACTCTCTTATTTTGCCGTTACTACGGTGTTCTTCACAATTCGACCTTAATTAGATACAATAACGAGTGCGGAAACCTCCCTGATTAATAGTGGTAGGTACAGAGGGAGTGAGGGATGGGTAATGCTTTTCAGTAGTACCTCTTCAACACCTGTTATTACCAATAACAATAACTGCATTGTAACTTGTTCCTAGATTGAAATATAATGTGGATGTGTGTCTCATCATGTTTCAGAACCTAGTCAGAGCGGACTAGTGGCAGCATTTTCCCCGGGAGACTTCAAACCTTTGGGCAACAAGTCGACCAAAGCCACAACTCCTGAAGCCAGCGCGGAGGAAATGCAGAACGTCAATCCAGAGGAGAGCAACAAAGTTGCTGGGGTTTATTCATGTCCCCAGGATGGGTGCGTGCGCATCTTTCAACAGGTATCGGCGCTTGAAAAGCACTTGTCCCTCGAGAAATGCACACGGTCCCCTGAGAGACATACTGTGATAGATCTAGCCAAAATGGGTTACAAGTCAGCCCTGGAGGAGGGCGTTGGCGTTTTACCAACCCTAAAAACCTCAACGCTTTCCCAGGATTACCCTATTGCAGCTGCCAAGGAGGGATGGGCTCTAAGAGCTGTCAAAAAAAGCTTATCGGTTCAGCGATAAACAAAAGTCCTACCTTTTGGCTAAATTTCGTATCGGCCAAACAACAGGCCGAAAGCTCGATGCGGAGGTCGTTGCTCGTGAAATGCGCCGTGCTCGTGGTGCTGACTGTCTGCGCCTTTTCCAGTCATCAGAACTCCTTACAGCCTCGCAGATCGCCTCTTACTTTTCACGTCTTAATGCTGGCGCTCGCCAGCAAGATATGAATGAGTTAGATATCCAGGCACCAGAAGAGGAGACAAATTTCACTGGCGCCAGAGACGTGGCGGCCACAGCAAGCCAGATCCAGCATCCCATTATTGTATGACCAGTTCCATCTTTCCTCAATGGTGAAAGGTGATACCTTGAAGATGCTCAAGTTATCAATGCTGCAGCGTGTATGCGAGGGCCTGGGTCTAGATGTACCACAACCTCCCGTGCGCAGGAGAGCTCCGTACATGGAACTACTAAAGGACATAACACAGAACTGTTCTTGTCAACAATGAACAAACCTTACGATCCAAAAGGACTGTACTGAGGCCTGTTTACAAGAAGGGAGGGTACCGTATCAGTAGGGTTATCAGTAGGGTTTAGCGACAGTAGCAACAAACATATCGGAAACTTAAGCGCCAAACTAAATATAAACAATTTTGGTGATTAATTGTTGATCGTCAGTGTGTAGAACATATTTTGTTTCATGGAATTTAAATTAAGTTGTTCAGATAGCTGAGTTGTACCTATCCGAGTCTTTACAAGGACAACATATAACCCAGATGCAAGGGTAACATTCACGCTCAGCTAGGGTTTGTCATGGTAGCGCATTCTGGCTGCCTGATAAGCACGCCGATACAAAACAACAAACTTTCGAGTGCTAGAGAAGTCTTATTGTTAGGATAACTGTGGCATTAGGGTTACCCTTCCTTTTTGCTCACAGACCCCTACGACGCCGACCACTCCCCTCTCGCTTGCCGCCAAAAACAATGTGTGAAAAATGGGCAGCAAAAGTTTGGCCACAATTTGTATTTTGCCTGTAAAATACTAAGATAACCGTGACACCTGGAAATAAGCGAGGTTGTATTTGATTTTACAGTATTTGAGAATACTGCTAACTTAAGCTCACTTGTCTGCTAACTCGACTTTTACATTGACAACAGATATAGTATCCCGTCTCCGCATGCGTGACTCAAAGGAGTGTTGCGTTACTACGGGTCTCTCCCGTTTCAACACCAAAACCACCGTCATAAAATGTCAGTTATCCTTGGTGGTAAAGGTACTTGATTCGAGAAAAATATGGCTTCAGAGGCTGCTTGCGGTGTCATTGGGGTAGGTTCGAGCTGTTGGTATGTATTGCGTTCACTTTGGATCTGAACATAAGCTCCGCACGATGAGCCGAGTTGTTTGTAAATATTAAGCCGGCGGAATTAATATTTCCTATAATATTGAGCATAAAACTACAAGAGTCACAAGCGAAATTAACCTGTTCAGCTCCTGAAAATTGTCTTATAAAATCATAAATTATACGCTAATAAGGATATAATGCTGTTGTTTTCGTTGCAACTTATTCAGGAACGTTTGCGACAAGTATGTTTGTGTACTCTTGTCCCATGTGAAATCGACAGATTATGTGTTGACAACTGGTTTTCAAATTTTATCATTGTTTTAATTTTTTTCACTCGCAGGGTTTGCACCTTGGTAATGTGTATTTTCTGTGAAGGTTGGACATAAATTACGGCGTAGAAAACTAGTGGAGCCCTACAATTCGAAGAAAAAAACTTGAATAAATCAAGTGAAGACAGAAGAGAATCTACACTGCCTTCTTCGTTTACAAAACCGTTGACATTACAAGCCTTTCCATAAACGTAGTCTAGTTCAGGGTCGCTGACGCCGTTTTCCTTCGAATAGTCCATTTCGGCTGCTAAAATTAACAGCGTTTTTTGGTTAAGTTTTGGTACAAACAAAGTTTACCATGAAGATATGTTGGTGTGAAACAGTAAATTTAAAGAATAATTTTGTTTCAGTCGGTTGGGGTCAATGTCCAGCGCTCTGATCTACTCTGATTGGTTAGGTGAGAGCAAAGTGTACAGAGCAAACTTAGTCATGCTAAGAAAACTTATGTGTGTAACAGAAACCGTAATGACACAACACTGTTCAGTTGTCTTTCCTGTCAAAATTCGAAACATGTAAAGAACAGACGGAAAATATGCAATACTGATTGAGAAGCTCTCACGATTTCCTTCCATGCATACATGTCCTCTCAGGTCATGATTTGTTGTGGTTGAAAAGGTCCTTTCAAGAGCTAAGAAAATTTCCTTTGGAATGTCACGGATAAACTCCAAATACCAAGGTCTCTTAATTCGCCGACGAGCTGACAGCCTCCTGTAGATTAAATCCAACTATGTACAGGTCTCGTCTTTTAACTCTGCTCCTGCGGTGAGTGATGATGATTCACAGAAAATGGAAAAAGGATCTTTCCCTCGAGCACGTTGTTCGTAAAGACCTCTTAATCTTTTTGCCTCTTGTTTAACAAAAAATTGCAAAATTTTCCCCCAGGTCACTACATTCTATGAAACAATTGACCGCTGACTCAACAGCTTCTCTGTTTTGTCGCTTACCTCGTCACTGGATTCTTGTATCTCTTCTGTGTCAATATGAGTCATTTTTTCTATTCATCTTCAAATGGCACAGAAGCCGCCGTTTTGAAATTTGTTTTCAATTTTTATACGCGCGTCCGTTGATCCGAGATGTAATCACCCCGGCATATACCAACTGATGGCTAAAATTGAGTTTACTAGTTCAACTAGGTTATCATATGGGGTACAACGAATCCGAAAACGTTAATTTTTTAGTGGCAGGTCATATGAAGCGAAAATGACCACATACATTTCTTACGGAATGCGCAGAAAAAGTGCAAAGTTGATTTGGGCATCATCCACTCTGACTAGTTAAGTGAGAGCAAAGCGTGCAGAGCAAACTTAGTGATGCAAAAACACCCATGTGTGTTACAGAAACCGTAAGGACGCAAAACTTTTTAATTGTCTTTCCTGTCAAAATTCGAAGCATGTAAAGAACAGACGGAAAATATGCAATACTAATTGAGAAACCCTTACGATTTTCTTGCATGCATACATTTCCCCTCAGGTCATGATTTGTTGTGGTCGAAAACGCCCTTTTAAGAGATAAGAAAATTTGCTTTAGAATGTCACAGGTAAACTCCAAATACTTTACGTTTCGTATGTTTCAAGTTAATGAATTTTGTTTTCCAAAATGCGTTTTATTGTCATGTTTGTCACCGCAGTTTGTGTGTTATTTCTTATTAAGCTACGATGGCCAAAGGAAAAGAGCATTTACGATAAGGTAGAAACTGGTTATGATTTATTGGATGGAGGAAAACGCACTCACCAAATGCTGAATTGTTCATATTCACACCGGTTTGCTTACGGCTGTCTTTTATTTTATGGTTGGGCAACTCTATTATAATATCTACAGAAGTCACATTTTATAATTAAATTTTCGGAGATTTGGCTCCGTGTTCCATACTTGGTGGCTACTTACAATTTCTATTTTCCTTTAAATGAGTAGAGAAAAACTCGTTAATAGTTAAAAAAAATTTCTAAGTGTCGCGAAAATGGCAACGTTTGTTTACGAAACAGACAACTGCTTAGCCTTCGGCAAAGTAAACATTGGTGAATATCAAGGACTACAAAATGACGGATTAAAACATCAAAACATAGACGCAATTGTTTGTTTGGTTACACGTATGCAGCCGTAGTTTCTTTTTCTTTTTCTTGTTCAATTAACTTTGTTTAACACTAACAGACCAAAAAAAAGAAAAAAAAAAAAAAAAACACTACTTACAATGAGAAATACTTACAATACAATGCGACAGCACAACATTTATCTACTACTTACTTGGTTATAGTTACAGTACTTACATTCCAGCAAACTTTTTCCCCTCCCCCTATTTTATGCATATGATATTATTTAGGCACGATTAACCCCTTTTAGAATTTTTACAATAACCTCTTGGATTTCTACCGTGCTTTAAAAGAAAAAAAAACAAGAAAACAAAAAAAATCAAAAACGCTGATAATTTCACATTACTTACGCAGTCGTAACTTTAATGACATCGATTGTAAATCGAATTTTGTTGAATACTAACCCAAACACTTTCACGCGACTCTCAAGAGCAAACTACAAAATTCTTGAAACAAGCGATAGAAAGTAACGTTTCAAGAAACCTCATCAGGATCATTGTGGGAGATTCAGGTCAAGGCCAGTAGACAAACCCAAACATGACTAGTGGTGGGGCTTAGAGCTAAAGTATTATCGATAAGCTTTCAGATAAAAAATCTGAAGTCACAAGGCTCACTTTGTGGGCAGTCATGCCCTAGAATTACGGGACTAACGAGGGAACTACAAAATAATAAACATTTGGCGATTACGAACGAAAATTCTGAATTCTAAACAAAATTATTGAGCATCATGATACAAGCCTAAATATAGCCTTATCTCTAATACGTGCCTACCCGTGGCAGGGAGTTTGGGACGGAATTCAATGCTGAATCAGGTGGAAGGTGTTTATGGCAGAGACCTTATAGTTAAAGCTCATTCTCGACATAAATATTTAAGAGTGATTTTCTGAGAGTGTCGAGAATCAGAAGACAGTCACGACAAATCACTTTTTCTTTTATTTCCCCAAAACATACCTTTGGGTCAACCTATTCAAGGTAAAATAGTTTAAAGTTCCAACGATTTATTTTACGGCCAAAATTTAAGAAAGTTCGAAATTTGCATATAATGGCGGTTTTCGCGGCTTAAAATGTTCAGAATTTCACGCTTTTTTACGAAAACAGAGTGGGCGTAAAAACAATCTTATGAAAACCAAACTTTGCACAAATATTATTTTATTCTTATTCTTTAAAATCGTATAATACGTTTCTTGAAGTTTTGTGTGTAGCTTTTTAACGAAGGGTATTTGTACAGCCGCCATTTGCGTCTCCTGGCAAGGGGCAAATAAAGACCAACTTTGACTAGTATAAATGGCCTCTGGTATATATCATTTGGTCAAAATATCTACACTTTAGGAAACCTTGGTTATTGCTTTTTTTCACCCGAAAAGTTATAGGTCTGGGAATTAAAATGTTCTCCGTCAGTAAAATAAAATGTTACGACATGTAAGCGAGTTCAATTTTATGCAAATCACAAGGTTATTCTTTGGAAGTCAACGGTTTAAAACAGGAAACAACGACTCACCGTTACTTACGTTCCTTCTGCTGCTATAGAAACCATTTTAACTTCCCAGTGTCCTTGTGAGCTGTTCTGTAAAATATTTCCAGTAAAACAGCGAGCATAAACGGCCATAAAATTTGACAAGGTCGACAATGTCGACAATGTTTATATTTGAGATAAGACACCGAGTGGCACACACAGTCCTGGCTGTTTTCATCGTCTTGCTCAGTCGAGAGTCCTTTAAAAATATGATAGAATATACGCTTCAAACCGTAGTAAATTAGTTTCTCATATCCATATGCCTCATGTCGACTCATGAGTAAATAAATCAGTCCCCGAACACTGAATAAACAACTCGAATGACCTCTGAGGTCAGGAGGTCACGTGATAAGTCGTTATGTTACTTTTCTCCGGTTTCACATTACACACGTAACGCTGTATTTAGGACGTTCGCACGAAAATTTTCCAGTGGATAGATTTTTTCTTAATTTTTACAGCAGTCAGATAATGAGTTACTTGTGTCAGAAATGCAAAAACAAAATGGGGGTCAACGACTTTGTTTCAGAGATAAAGCATGTAGAAAATACCTGATTTTGAAAATTCAGCATGGTTTACAGGGGTTTATAGTAAAAAATATCGAATGTGAATCAAAGGAGGCAAATGATCTTACTGGATAGCACCATTGCTTGTGGTTTTTAAAACAGCGACTATCCGGGCCAGATCTCCACACATCGTCAGTTACACGGACTAATATAAATAATGCCCCTGGCAGTGAATGCGGGATTTAGACGGCCGTCGATTAAATCAGGAACATGGAACATTCCGGAACATCCCGGAATATTCCGGAATATCGCATAATTATAATAATTATGAGAAAAGTATGTAAAATTAAATTTTCAAAACTAAAATAAACAAAAATAAACTGGTATTAGCTCGAAAATGAAAAGATGTTATTGGGGATAGGGGAGTCGGTAGTGGAGGGGTAGGAAGCGTTGGGTTTTCATTCAACTGACTACAGTGAGTGCAGACTCCTCTTCTTTGCCGCCAATTGCTTCACGTCGTTTTACAGCACTCTGCTTTTCAACACAAACATGGACGATTTGGACGATGAATGCCAGGTAGTTCATTGCGTCTTCGTTTTTGATATCTGATTTCTTCAACATCTGAGGTGTTCGTCTAAGCATCATACAGTTGCTTGTTAAGTCAGTAGCCATAGTTTTGTCACTGTTCGGTCTTCATGTTTCTATTCTATCATCCCCAGTTTTCGCGCCGCTCCGCTAGGAACGTCTGACACTATGATCCACCAAGCCTTTCCGGAAGCACGAGTAACAAGCAAGTTATTATTACCTAGTAGTAATGAAAGATTAGGGCAGCGCGTTCACTCGCACGCGCGTACTTTGCATGCCTGGTCTACTCTTGTGGTGTTCGAATGTCTCGATAGAAAACTAGGTTTGATCGAATGCCAGATAACGATCTGCACGTGAAGTTGGATTAGCGATGAATAGATTATAGCCTGCGGCAAAAGTATTTTTAATTAATTAATTAATTAAGTATTGACTTGTACTGGGAAAAAAACATTTTCCAGTTTTAGATCGCCAACACTTGTAACAAATATTTCTTGAGACAATTAAGTTTTGACCAGTGACCCTGGAAAATAGCGCGCGCGTCGCTAAATGTTTTTAAATTTTGTGTTTGTATTTGTTCACACTGTCATCAGAGCTCGAGCAGTCCGAACTAGTTTCGACAAGAAACTTAATGCCAAAGAGTTTCTATTTCTATCTCACGAAGAAACTATTTCTTCATGAGAAATCGTTTATACGCATATCTTTGTATAGACGCAATAAATTGAATAAAGACATCACACTCGTGTACCCATATTTTTAGGTCTGATTAAGGATTTCGAACGCCGCCGCCTTGGTGTTCTGTGAAGAACGAAATCTGGGAATAAGGGACAGTCACGTAATTAAACTAATTGCGAACGACTGGAAGGAATGGATTACTCTACTTAGTTGCTAGCCTTCACTTATTGCAGTGACTTTCATTCTTCTTTCTTTTTTTCCTTTTTCTTTTTTTTTTTTTTTCGTTATGTTTCTATTTTTATTTTCCGAGCTGAAACCACTTTATTTTCGTTTGATTTAATCTTTAAAAATTTAATTTTGCATATTTTCCGCATAATTATTATAATTATTCGATGTTCCGGGATGTTTCGGGATATTCCGGAATGTTCCGGAATGTTCCATGTTCCTGGTTTTATCGACGGCCAATTTAGAGGCACGAAAGGAACGAGCTGAAAACGCGAATCTCACGCGAAAAAAATAATCTTTGCTCTTGCTGCTCGTATATCACCAGCCTTTGCTAACTAAAACGGCACAGCCTGTTTTTCTGTGTTTTAGTCATTTGATTCACTTATGACGCTCAATTCTGCTGTTATAATTAGGTTTTAGAAGTGGCGCTAATCCACCCCCACCCCACTCTCGAGAAAAGTAATTTTAAAAGTCGTGGCAGCTAATACTCCTGAAAGCAGAATGCAATCTGCATTTGTATTGAGAGGCACTAGCCCGTGAGCAGGTATATATTGTAGAAGAGAAAGTAGGAAAGGAAAAAGGGAATTAGAAGTGCCACCCAAGCCTGTTCGCCGTGGAAAAATCTACCTGGACATACTTAGAAAGCCATATTAGCATTAAAACGGATGAACTCTGTGCTGCTGTAACTGAGGATCATGTATTAAATGTTTGTTTAATTTTTCATGCTGCTCTTGACAGATATCGCAATAACTTTATAAGGAAGTGAACATGTTTGATTTGTATTAACAAGCGCATCTTAAAACTATTAAGATTACAACTTTAACAAGTAAATAATAAATGTCTGACACTTTTTTTGACGCCTTCAACGACACAGGCAAATATTGAACTTCCTCAAGATATATGATTGTAAAGTTTTACAGTAATCAAATGAGATGGAATGTCTTCAAATATGGCCGGGATAGGAAATTGAACGGTAAATTTGGAAAGAAAATCTTAAGCCATATAACAGAAATTTCAGATTAGAAAAATAAAAGAATGAAACAAATGTAACTAAGTCTTTACTTATAAATAAGCCCTTCAAGTCTTTACAACGAGAGTTTCCTTCTCCTAAATCCAGACCATCTATCAAACATCAACCGAACGTGATTTATAAGATACCCTGCGCCGATTGTGATTGGTGTTATGTAGGCAAAACTGGCCGGTGTGTTGAAACTCGTAAGAAAGAAGATATCAGGAATGTCAAAACATGTACTAATGGTCAAACATTGCGAAACATGCGTGGTCATTCGACGATTGCATAGATTTTGATAATTCGATAGTGTCGTCGACAAAGGCTTTTTTCGCATTAGAAAAACTTTGGACGCTTGGCACACCTCTGCTACGAAGCATGCTGGCAATAATTGTAAGGCGATTCCAAACCAGAATAGTATTCTTTTTAAACAATAGTCACCTAATTTACACATTTTTACTTCTCTCTTGTTCTTTTTCTTCTCTTTATCTCGCCTTTTCTTGCATATATTTTATCATTCTGCTTTCCATTTTTATCCGTCGAAGGTTGTAGATTGACAGCCGAAAGGTCGTGTTCTTTTTAAAAATTTTTAGCCAACAAACATTTTTATCGTAATTTTGATTTCGTTAAAGTTGTTTCAAAAACGCTCGACCGAGCAAGAGTCTTAACTTTCACATTCCATTGTGGCGAGAAGGATGAGTCTTCTGAGAAGAGGATGATAGACCGGCTAGAAGTCAGTGAAACTAAACCTTAGCACCTCTTTACCCGTGACCCGCGCTGATTAGACAGTCTCGATATCAACGGTCCACCGCAGGCAGCGTGAACTTTTACCATCATTATTTCCTAAATTTCTAGTTTTAGTTTGTTTAAGTATTTAATTATTCTTTCAATTCATTTTTAATTTTTCTTTGCATATTTACTATCTTATTTCTTTTTTTTAATATTTTTAACACTCCGCGTTTTTGGAACAGCCTTCAGATAACGCCTTGTCATAAAAATGCACCGGTCATCACTTTTTTGAAATTAAAGTGCGGTATGTAGTCTAGCGTCTTTAAATGTTTTTGTTCTTGAGAAGCAAACACATCAATCGATAATTTCTTGATGTTTCTTTGAAGTGCGTAGAAAGAAAGTAATTAGATTAACAAATCATCTGCAAGTCCTGCAAAAAGTCATGAAGATAATTCAAAAAACAAACAAAATAAATTGAGGGAAAATGTTCAACAATAAGCTGGCGAAATTTCAGTCCATCGGTTGAAGGACTGCCAATTTGGAAATTAAAAGGTGGGCCTATCTTCGCTAAATTTTCGATCGGAATAAAAGTGAAAAGTTTCGTTTGTTTGTTTTTTGGTGACGTCATCCTTGTAAAGCATTCTAACGCCTTAACGTCAATGTTAATTCACACCAGAAAGGGATCACCTTGCTCTAACAATAGGTGATTGGCAGGTAACGTGCGGCAGGACGAGCTCATGGCGGCAATTGTCTTTTCAGTTTACCTCATCTTCCGATCGTGGTTGGTAAATTCAAAATTATTGCTCCATGTCTAAAAACACCATCAAATCTCGTGTTACTAAATATAGTTTTCTTTCGCGTCACTAATTTTCATGGAGATGCTGGTTTATGCGAGTGAAATATGCCGAAAGTAAAGACAAAGTCCTGAGCACATTTCTAAAAACGGAACCACAGGCGAGAGCTCTGAGAGAAAGACAATACAGTGAAGTCACTTTTAAGTTAAACAGCGTAATTTCATTAGTTAAAAAAAAAAGTTGCACTAAAGCCAGTTATGTATTTCATTGACGCTTACTGAACAATTAAATGGTTTTATTATATTTGTGATTATTTGTTGTTACAGTTGTGATCTTTACTACATTTGTGAGCAATTGTTATTAGACTTGTGATCTTTGTTACATTTGAGGCCGATTGTTATTACTCTTGTGACCTTTGTTACATTTGAGGCCGATTGTTATTACTCTTGTGACCTTTGTTATGTTTGTGACTAGTTATTACATTTGTGCCTTCAGCAGGAGTTGAGTAGAAAGTGCTCCTAATCCGTGTATTTGCTTACCAAACACAGGTTTGCATAGGGTGGCTACCCTTACAGCAGCCTGCCATTACATTTGCGCCTTCAACACCCCGCCTCGTCCCGCCCTTAGAGGCCAACGAACATTGTGGCGAAACCAGATTACTAGCGGTCTCCGCTTTGATACCTTAATAAATATGATATAGGAGACGGATAGGAAGAGCTGCCGGACCTTTAAGAACGCTAATGAGAATTTAAAAGAAAACAAAGGAAAAAAACATCCCGTTTACGTAGAACCTGCCACGCCCAACTCTTTAACTCTATTGGCATCTTCACAAAATTGTTTCGAGGTCGAATAAATAAAGCAGTGCTGTCAGAGTTTATATATCATCCAAGGGAACAGTGTTCCACTTTTAACCCAAAACATTCACCTTAAAGATTGTCCTCACATTTTGAGGTTACATCCTTCACTTTTAATCTGCTTGGATGACCTTTTCGAACAGTGCTACACAGGCTGAAACAATATTAGATTTACTAGTTTTAAAATACGTAAAAGAATGTTGATTTCAATAAAAGGAAATGTTACATTGTAACAAAACAACGCATCTGTTATTGGCTGAGATTTCCGAACTAATAAGAAACTACACGTAAGGTGAAAATATCTTAATGTAACATATAAAAAGTAAATTAACTACCAAAAATAGGTCAATTGGGAGGAAATAATTTGAATATTGCCTCATTTTACTTACCGGATTCTATTGGAACTGAAGCTTGAAACTCCTGATATATTTCTTCCGACAGCTGTTTGTTTACCCGACGAAGATTTTTAAAATTTTTTGGCTTCATCACTGTAAGATGGGTGAGAACACTGGACTTGAACTTCTGGTAATGTGTTGTTAATTGGTATCTGTGCTTTGGACATACGGTAATCCTTTCCCTGTCTTCCTCTGATAGTGAATGCAATCCGGCGCGATGAGAATAACATCAGCCTCGTTAATCTGTGTCCCGAAGCCTTGACTTCGACTGACACCCAGATTAGTTAAATAATCTGTTAAATCCTTCCTGCATAGTTTTAGAGGAATAACATAAAGCTCATTTGGCGCGTATGTTGTTGGACCGCACACAAGGTCAGCAGCTGAAAATGAGCAGGTCATTTTGCGTTTTACATTACGCTCAGGAGGAAGGGGGTGACTCTATTGTTTTCCGGTATTGATTCGTGACCGACTCGTCGCTGCCATTGTGACGTCACATAGCAACGAGTGAGCGCTTCGAGTGGCCTATTCATATTACGCCATTGAAGAAGGACCACAGAGGTAAACAAAGACAAGAAAACAGGCCTAATATCGCTTTTGTTCGCTAAGTGTAGGTGTCTACAGTTTGTTCTTGCTTTTTGCCTGTGTGCATAATCTGTTTAGCTTTATGCGCGCGTAGTCGTGTATTCTTTTTGATATTTGTTGCGGGTAAGTGGCGGGACCGCCATCTTGAAAACCGGACCAGAAAAATCAACGTAAAACGTTCGCGTTTTCTCTCTGAAAAGTCCTACCAATAGTCTTGTTAATAGGAGGTTTTATGCATTTATAATATACGTTTAATCTGCGGGTCTCCCTGTGTCGATTGATCCGGCCGTTTCTCTCATCAATCCATTTGAGTGTTGTTTATTTCTTAATTTCCACCAAAATTTCCCTGCGATATGATCGGTTTTTATCTGTTTTGGAGCACCTCTGTTGGTAGTTATCAGGCCTTTGAATTCAATTCTTGGTGTTTCGACTTTATTGGCCTTTTGTGTTGTAATTGTGTCCGCTGTACGGTGGAATTTGTTGGCTTTAATCGTAGAGCAGTTTTGTTTTCTCTTTGTTTTTTTGTTTTTTTGTTTTTTGTTCTTTTTTTTGTGTTGGCTTTTGTTGTGAAGGTTTTTTGGCCTTGTTTTCCTATCTAGTTTTTTTCCTTCTCGGAACAGATCATGTCCACGGAAAACATAGAAATATGCCATTTTTTGGCACCAAATGAAGGCTACTTTTCATAAAACCTGCATTACCAAATAAATCATTGATCGATTGAATCCGTTTTCCCTCAGACACTGGAAGTCCATAAGCTTCATTCTCCTACAGTGTGCTTAGCAGCTAAAAATCATCATCATCATCATCATCATTATCGTCGAATATTAACACAGGATAACCCTTCAGTACAAAGTACTGTTATCAACAGGGTCCTGCTACGCTCTCATTCTGACCATATCTGGCCATACAAACCCTGCCTGTTCCATATTTAGTGGTTTTATTTGTAGTTAGTGTTATAGTGCTTAGGGCTTAAAACCTCGATATTGGCCTTAGAGAATTCCTCCTATTTTGCTTTGTTTTGTGTCTTCATTGGTCGATGTTCAGTTATCCTTGTGTAAAAATGGTTGAACTTCACCACCCTAGCTTTCTCTTCACTATGGCATTAAAGTGAAAAGGTTGGTTACATTTATTTTGGTTGCTTATAAAACAGAAAGGTCACATTTCTTTTTTCCTTCCCACCAAAGTATAACTATCTTAAATTTGAAATCTCCAATTATTAAACTTGCCAATTGATTTTTACTAGCAATCAAGCCGAGGTAAACCTTTACACGACTTTGTGCCCTTAAAGAAATATGTTGGGCAGTCATAATCAATGGAAGTTTAACTGGAGTTTTGGAAGGGCGCCTAAGGGGGTGCATAAATGAAGCAGGAACTTGTAAATTTGACAGCATGATTGAACAATATATGTGAAAAATATGGAGTTCTCATATGCATGTCTTGACAGGACAGGTGTTAAAGAAGAAGGGTGGTGGGGGGAAGGCATCCAGCCTTTAAAGGGTAAATGTTCATCAGAATCCCTAAGTAATACCTAGTGTGGCATTCTAAAAGGGAGTTTGTGCATTATGACATGACTGTTCCTTCCAGTGGCATTCCCTGCAAAAAAAAAAAAAAAAGTGTCTTTAATAACCTGTTTTCAGTGGAATGTAGCTATTTACATGAAAAAAGGGAAGTATTAGCTGATTATGACAGTAGTAGTATAGCTGCCAAGTTACCCGATTGCAACCTCGTTTTTAATTTATAGAAAATTGCCGCCAATAAAAGTGTGAGAAAACATGACGTTACCTTTACGTCAACAGGTGGCTCAGGCGGCGAAACTGGTGGGTGGCCCGCATAGGTTAGGCTAAGTGGGCGGAAAATAAATGGATTCAAGAAGGCCGCTGCGTATACCCCATACCCAATACCCTCTCGCTGGGTCTGACGTCACGGCAAGGGGGGATGCCCCCTCAATAGGCTGAGGTCATGGAAAGGGAGATACCCTCTCTGATAAGAATATAAAAAGCTGATATAAGAAGATTCCTGATAGGCTTTTTCTTATAATGCGAACGATGGAACGATGGGTCGATATTCTTAAAGCAATTGAGCATTTTATTCCTTACCGCAATTACTTTCTATCTCTGATAAGAAATGTTACAACAGAATTTCTGTGGCCTTGTTATTAGACGCCTTTCCGTAAGACATCATTTAAAGATCACATGAGAATTGTCTCTTCCCTTTTACGTTTTCCTCCACCGAAATTTATATGCTTCGTAAGTGTTTTTCACTTCCGGGAACAAATCGAAAGATTTCCCAGAAAAAAAAAAAAAAACGAAAACGGGGTTAACTTGTGAGTAGAAGACACCGCTGGGGAAGAAGTCGCCTGTCATAAGACAGTCTGGTTTGTCATAAGACAGTCTTGTATGTCAAGTTCGACATACATGAGGGGACAAATGGCTAGGACATTGATTTGTTTAAAAAGAAACCTTGTTATGGTTTGAAAACATACTTGGAGGCGTTTATGAATAAATGCCCTGTTGTATTATTTTTATTTTAATTTTTTTTTTTTCGAAAAACATTGTCGTGTGGTGTGAGTGCGTTCCAAGAAAGGTATTAAGGTGCCTACCCAATGCCATTTTTCTTGATTTACACCGAAGACAGCGTTGAGGATATATTATGAATATCGAAGTGCAAGAACAGAAATTTTGCCAGTCGGTGGACCAGTTGATCCAAAACATCACCCAACTGATCAATACGTTGGTGTCCAACGTGGTTGAGAGGTCGCCGCAGTTATACATGAAAACCAAGCTTCCCTTGTTGAGTTGCACTGTTAGTTTATCCCAAGTAGTGGTGAAGATGCGACAAGCCTGGAAGCCATGGCAGAACCAGCATCTATTCCAGTAGAGATCGCCATTCCTTTGGAAGAACGGATCCACGATCAAGCCCCCCTCCCATCACCACAGACAGTACATAAAGAAAACACCGTGTAGAAAAAAACAAAAAACAAAAAACAAGGATCCAAACATGCCTCTAGAAGCCATTTCGCTCTTGGAAGGAACGTGCTTGAAAGCAGCAGCTGTGCAATTGGAGCCCGACGTCTTCCTCTCCTTGGATTCGCTCTATGCCTTCTACCATTGTCAATGGTGGTGTAACAGTCACATGTACCGTGTTTTCAAGGTATACCAGGCTCTCTTCAATGGGATGGCCTTACTAGTGGTGGCTGCTGGTGCGATTACCGGTTCCATATTCGCGAATACCATCTGTCCAAACCCCAAGGCGCGTGAGAACGAGTACCTGCTGTTACCAGCGAATCCCACTTGTTAACTCCATCGAGTGGAGGTTTATGACGTTTAACAACGAACACCCAATACACTGATAAATTTATAAAATTAAGTGTGTCGTTAGACGTTTGTTCTGATCATACAGATCAGAAAGGGGTACAATAAGAGGGACGTTAGTGATGTTGAACAGATAGCGGAAGAAAAAGAACACGGTGAGGATGACGAATATGAAGAACCAGAGGACGAATCAGAGGACGAAGAAGATGACAAACCAGAGGAGGAAGAAGATGAAGAACCAGAGGGGGAAGAAGATGAGGAAGAAAATCCATGAGTGGCCATTGGAGATGAAGTCGAGGAGCGAAATAAAGAAAAACTTACCTATAATCTGGCTATCTGAAACATGGTATCACACTGCCAGTGATGAATCCACCAATGTTTTGCTTAGACACGCCCCCTTACTCCCGAGCCAGAGGGTGGTTACTTACAAATTTCCTCTTTTCTTTAATTTGGTAGAGAAAAATTCGTTGATAGTTCAGAAAATATTTCTAAGAGTCATAAAAATGGCAACGACCGTTGCGAAACGGACAACTGCTCCGAAGGCTCAGTGAATATTTGCCAATGTTCACTGAGCCTGAGGCGAATAATTGTTTTAGTATAATTTTCAGAGGTGAATATTAAGGAATAAAATAACGGATTAAAACATAACAACATAGACGCAATTGTTTGTTTGCATACACTTATGCAACCGTAGTTTTAATGATAAACTTACATGTGCATCGATTGCGAATCAATTAGCTGTTTAAATTTCGGTCAATCGATCTCACCTAGCTGCAAGCGATCACTGAGTTTGCGATTCTATAATGCCTTGAATACTAGCTCTTGAATGGATTTTAAGTTCAAGGGCGCAGCATTCATTTTGAAAATACTCCATTTTTTAAAATATTCTGGACTTGGAATGGTGCCTTCCGAATAAATGAAGAAATTATTCAGAAACTGTACGCTATGTTTACTTGGAAATCTCTCAGTCGTCCAGACAAGGAGGAATATCGAGACTCTGGTATATGGGTCTTTTATTTGCCAGAAGTCTATCTTACATGATCTCCGTCTAACTTCACTACTTCCACTTCGCTGCTGCCTCTGCTTAAGTAATTGACTGACAAATGCACACGTACTTAAATATCACAGCGGTAGCTATGTGGCCACATGGGACAACTGAACTTGAAGGATGCGAAGTACGCATGAAATAATTCATATTTGAACTGCGGTTGTAGATGAAAGTGAAGAATGATCATCGCAGTAAATTTTCTAATTTAAGCAATTGGAAAGAAGAAGCCTGAAAAAAAATCGGGACTTGAACAGGATTCGAACCCGTGACCTCCGCGATACCGCGATATCGGTGCGATGCTCTACCAACTGAGCTATGAAGTCACACATTGGGAGCGAGGTCAATCAATTAAGCTCATATCTTCCCGTAAGGAGTGAAATGATGTGCAGTATACATGAAATAATTCTTTCCAATTGCTGAAATTGGAAAATTTAAGCAATTGGAAAGTAATAATAATCAAATCGTTCTAAATTGTCAATATTGTCTAAATTGTATAAGCCCTATAACACAAGCCTAGATATGGCCTTGTCCCTAATACGTGGCTACCCGTGGGAGGGAGGGTGTAAAGGAATTCGATGCTAAATCAAGCTGTAGATGTTAATGGCAGGGATCTTTTATATAATAACCCAAGTTATTCTCGCATTTTGATTGGTTCTCGCCTATGATCTATTAGAGGACAGACGCACGATTGACGTCATTATTACAAAGCATTTCCTTCTGTGTTTTAAAATGGCGGAAAATTTTAACAATTTAGATAATATTTTACGTGACTGGGCAAAGGATAAGGTACAAAAAAAGTCTTGTCGAGGCATTGAACAGGTACGAGAAGCAGTAACAAAGAAGATCAAACCGTTTCTTTTCTAAGAAATGACTTAGAAAAAATACTCGAGCAGTCTCAGTCGACAGTCGAGCGAGACTAAACCAAGCATAAAATTGGTCTTGGTAAGCCGAGAACCACTGCTTTATCTCAAATTTAACAACCCTGATAAACAAAATATTGATGAGATTAATTTATTTAACAAATTCAACTTTTCTCATTCCCAAATTAACTGTTGATACACTAATTGATGTCAAGAATAAAACATCGAAACATCACTTCTTGAAATTAGTTTAAATAAACAGATAACCTTGCTTTCCGACATGCGAATGCTCCAGCCCGTTTCAGGGGACAGCAGCAAGCAAAGTATAGCAAACTACAGCTCACGGCCAGCTTTAGCACAGTTAAAAGGTGTCTCCGACATTATTCTAAACTCATATGAGAATCACCAACCACAGACGACACAAACTTCCTCCATCACTATAACGCTCCTTTCATTCAAAACTCGAATCGAATAGCCTCCAGGTTAACTGCAACAGCAAGTTTTCCCAGCGTATCGTGAAAAGGTGGACCGGTCACGTGCGTATGATTAGCCAATCAAATTCGAGGATTTAGGATTCTTGCCCGCTCAGATGCTTGAGAAAAAAATAAGTGTTTTTTTATCATTTTTCCTCAGAATGAATACTTCGAACTCTTGCATTGTTCTCTGTCCAACACTTAAATCAACGCATAAATGAACACCGTTATTCAGCCATCGGAAAACACCTTGAAACACAGCAAGGGAACAACAAAACAGAGACTAGCCACCTTTTCAAAGTTCTGAGGAAATGTAACAGCAAATTCGATTGCTAAGTCTACGAAATGCCGTACGTAAAGGATCGACATCAAGCGTTCTCTTAACACGCAAACCGACTCCATTCGCGCCAAACTGTTAACGTAACACTTTCGCACACGTTTGTCTTTATTGCGTTTCCTACCTTGAGAATTATACGCATAGGACCCGCAAATATTTTATGTATTGTTCATATTTTATATACTCTAACTAGACGTTATACTTTTTCACTTTTTACCTTGATAATGGAACCGAAACCTTGTTAGTTGTTTAAATGTGTTTTACAAATCTTTTAACGTTAAACTTCTTGTTCCACTTGATAGCAAAAATCACAAGCGAACTAAGGATCCACTTTGTTTTTCCCCGTAGCGTGACGCTGAAAACTAGAATTTTTGCGGAAAAGTTTAGCCCAGATAATAGTAAGGATTTGGCGAGTTTGAAATGCTCACATCGTAAAAAAACGATGTCACATCTAAAATATGCTATTCTGCATTCCAACTAACTATTTTGGCAGATCTTTCAGTAAATCAAGGCTAAATATCGCAGAAAGTGGGAATAAAGTGATATTCTTCGCTAAAAATTTTGGCGGGAAATGATTCTGGCTAATGATTGTTTTGGGGACTTTGCAAGACCAGTTACTCCGACGTACCTCAAATTTTTAACAATTTTAACTAAACTGGATAGTGATGACAGTGTAAAAGACTGTCAAAAAAAATATATTTTTTCTGTAGAAATAAAATACCGCACTTTTGAAAAACGAGTCGCTGAAAGTGGCTAAAATTGAGTCACGCCCATTAACGATTCAGCGGCGATAGATAGCACCTCAAGAAAAGCATAGGATCAAAGCGAAAAACCTCAAATATATCTCAGTCAACCAATAAGGGGACAAATATTATCGCAAAAAATAAGACTTTCTGGAATTTGTAAGAAGTATCTTTTAGCTTCACCTAAAGTTGCCGGAAATTTCGGCCATTTTAGACCGCTTGCGAGGCCAAAATTATGATGTGGTGATATCTCAAAGAAAAACGAACACCTACCTCGTTAAGTGCCATAGTTGTTAATCTTTTCGGATAGCTTTTATACTGTGAAAATTAAGATAAAGATAAACAGCCGACCTCAATCTTTTCCTGCTGCCCGGTTTTCTCTGACAATGACACTTAACTGAGATACGAAACTTCATATTTTCAACTAACGCCATTTTCGTCTATAGGAGTACGTTATATATAATTAGCAAGACGAAAGTCATATTTTGAATACAATTTGCCCATATTTGTCCTTAAGACACTGAAGCAAGTAAAAGACGAGTGAAGAGTAATATTTTTAGCTGAATATATAGCAGCAGAAACCGTGTTATATTTTCAACATCTTTGCAAGAGGTGATGTGTGATGATGTCTGATGTGCGCCTATATGATAAGTGAAGCTTTGGAGCTGCCGGACCTTATCCCAGTTTCTATAGTATGAAGCGGCTAGGAGTACTTGTACTTCCCCTGGAGTGGAAGCTAGTTGTCCGCTTTTCCCAACAATTCGCTGGTACCCATTTATACTCCTGAGTGGAGAGAAGCACTGTGTGAGAGTTAAGTGTCTTGCCCAAGAAAACAACACAGTGTCCCCGGCCAGGGCTCGAACCAGGACCGCTCGTTCCGGGGACGAGCGCTCTAATCATGAGGCCACCGCGTCTCTATTTATATGATAAGTTGACATTCAAATAAAATAAACTAGTCATAAATTTTTGAAAGATTTTCAATAAAAAAAATGTGGACAATTCTGTCATCCCTTCTAGTAAAAATATGTTCTCAAAGACCAATTAACTCACGATTTTACAAGCACACACCGGCGCACTTGCAGCCTACACTCCGTAAACAGGAGCACTGAGCTGCGGAACGTAGCCTGTCGCCAACTTAGTCTCAAAACGGACGAAAAGGCAGCAACTGTATTAACACGAGTTAACGACAGACTTATTATTTTGCACAGTAACTGTTATCACTCGTATCGGACTGGTTCCAGAACCACTTGAAAATTTAGTTATTCAATACAGAATTTCTCACATTACATTCCTTGTACCCAATCACCGCGCTGCATCTGATCTTACATCTTTCATGCTCTCTTACACCGACTTGTTTTACATTGATCTGCTAAAATTGAGTTTACCAGTTCAGCTTAAGGTATTATATGGGGCGCAACGAATCCAAAAATGTTAATTTTAGTAACAGCTCATATGAAGCCAAAGTGACCACATACATTTCTTACGGAATGCGCTAAAAAAGTGCAAAATTGATTTGCACATCAAAGAATACTATAAGAATTTCCAACAAATTCGACACAAAATGTGACCCAAAGACAAATGAAAACGTAATAATGACAAAAACTTAGTTAAAATACCCTTTGAAAACATTGCTGATAAAGACGGACAAGACATGGTTGATATGGACAAGTTATATATCCATATAATTGACACATTAAACTGTTTCTTAATAGTTTCTTAGTAAGATCATCAATTTCGGCGATTGTCGCCTTTTAAAAGGCTTGTTGTGTAAGATAAATTCGATGTTAAGTCAGCGCGGACACTTTGTGACTCTCTGCCCTAATCTCCTATGTCTCAGGCTAAATATGAGTGGTGTCACAAATGAAAGAGATCCTGCAATTCCGGGATCTCAGAATTTTCTAGATCGAGAAACAACATGGAAAGTATCCTGTAAGACAGTTTTGTTTTCCAATTTTTATTTTTATTATTCTTGTTTTCTGTAACGTTGTATCCTATATCGGGAAGGGAACCTCCTAGCACACACTCTTTAATTTCTCTTTTATCGTGCAATTGACACTGATTGTGATTATTTGTTGGTAGGTTCTTGCAAAACAATCAGTTGGAAGACTTACCTGAGGATATTTTCCGCTACAATACCGAGCTGGGAAGGCTGTGAGTAGATCTCTTCGTGTAACTCTAGATTACCGCAACTAAATTCCCAACTAGCCAATCAGAAGCTGTGTCTACTGTCTTGATATGCTGAGACATCAAGTCACTGACCTGATATGGCTACAATATCAGGTCATTTGGCCGAATTTGGGTACGGTAAATACCTAATCATTCCTTTCTGGTACGCTTTGGCGGCATATCAGGCTGGTTTGGTCTCGCCATGGGTATTTCGGCTGGACTACCTCTCGCAAAAGTACGTACCATGGTTCGGCGAAACTCAACTAGTACGCCGTTGCACGCAATTTAAGAAAGTAAGTAAAAGAATACTTTGGCAGGTAACAAGTCCGCCTCTTGAACGGCCACAGAACAGGCAACGGCGTGGAGTTCTGTATCCACTGCACTCGAAGATAAATTTAAACCATTTTTTATGAACCACTAGATAGACGCGAGAATCCAAACTTTATTTTCACTAAGGTGGACGTCAGCGACGTTTTCTTCCTTTTAAAGTTTCGGTCTTGATAATAAAAATGCCACTCTTGTCTTCGAAGCAGTATCCAAGGTATACTATCTATATATTTCTTCAATCTCTCGCATTCAATTTGGCGAAACTTAACTCTTTGGCTCTCTTAATTTTGTAATGTGTATTTTCTGTGAAGGTTGGACATAAATTACGACGTAGAAAACTAGTAGAGCCCTACAATTCGAAGAAAAAAACTTGAATAAATCAAGTGAAGACAGAAGAGAATCTACACTGCCTTCTTCGTTTACAAAACCATTGACATTACAAGCCTTTCCATAAACGTAGTCTAGTTCAGGGTCGCTGACGCCGTTTTGCTTCAAAGTGTCCATTTCGCCTGCTAAAATTAACAGCGCTATTTAGTTAAGTTTTGGTACAAACAAAGTTTACCATGAGGATATGCAGGTGTGAAACAGTAAATTTAAAGAATAATTTTGTTTCAGTCGGGTGAGGTCAACGTCCAGCGCTCTGATCTACCCCGATTGGTTAAGTGAGAGCAAAGTGTACAGAGCGAACTTAGTCATGCAAAGAAAACTTATGTGTGTAACAGAAACCGTAATGACACAACACTGTTCAATTGTCTTTCCTGTCTTTCGAAACATGTAAAGAACAGACGGAAAATATGCAATACTGATTGAGAAGCCCTTACGATTTCCTTCCATGCATACATTTCCCCTCAGGTCATGATTTGTTGTGGTCGAAAACGCCCTTTTAAGAGAGAAGAAAATTTGCTTTAGAATGTCACAGGTAAACTCCAAATACTTGACGTTTCGTATGTTTCAAGTTAATGAATTTTGTTTTCCAAAATGCGTTTTATTGTCATGTTTGTCAGCGCAGTTTGTGTGTTATTTCTTATTGAGCTACGACGGCCAAAGAAAAAGAGCATTTACGATAAGGTAGAAACTGGTAATGATATTTTGGATGGAGGAAAACGCACTCACCAAATGCTGAATTGTTCATATTCACACTGGTTTGCCTACGGTTGTCTTTTATTTTATGGTTGGGGCAACTCTATCATAATATCTACAAAAGTCACGTTTTATAATTAAATTTTCGGAGATTTGGCTCCGTGTTCCATACCGGGTGGTTACTTACAATTTCTATTTTCCTTTAAATGAGTAGAGAAAAACTCGTTAATAGTTAAAAAAAAAACAATTCTAAGTGTTGCGAAAATCCCAACGTTCGTTTACGAAACAGACAACTGCTTAGCCTTCGGCAGAGTAAACATTGGTGAATATCAAGGACTACAAAATAACGGATTAAAAGATAAAAACACAGACGCAATTGTTTGTTTACATACACGTATGCAGCCGTAGTTTCTTTTCCTTTTATTTTTTTCAATTAACTTTATTTAACACTAACAGACCAACGAAAAAAAAAAAAAAAGAAACACTACTTACAATGAGAAATACTTACAATACAATGCGACAGCACAACATTTATCTACTACTTACTTGGTTATAGTTACAGTACTTACATTCCAGCAAACTTTTTCCCCTCCCCCTATTGTATGCATATGATATTATTGATTCTATTATTGATATTATCGATTGTAAATCGAATTTTGTTGAATACTAACCCAAACACTTTCACCCGACTCTCAAGAGCAAACTACAAAATTCTTGAAACAAGCGATAGAAAGTAACGTTTCAAGAAACCTAATCAGGATCATTGTGGGACATTCAGGTCAAGGCCAGTAGACAAACCCAAACATGACTAGTGGTGGGGTTTAGAGCTAAACTATTATCGATAAACTTTAAGACAAACAATCTGAAGTCACAAAGCTCACTTTGTGGGCAGTCATGCCTTAGAATTACAGGACTAAGGAGGGAACTACAAAATAATAAACATTTGGCGATTACGAACGAAAATTCTGAATTCTAAACAAAATTACTGAGCATCAAAATACAAGCTTAAATATAGCCTTATCCCTAATACGTGCCTACCCGTGGGAGGGAGAGTTTGACGGAATTCAATGCTGAATCAGGTGGAAGGTGTTTATGGCAGAGACCTTATAGTTAAGGCTCATTCTCGACATAAATATCTAAGAGTGATTTTCTGAGAGTGTCGAGAATCAGAAGACAGTCACGACAAATCGCTTTTTCTCTTATTTCCCCAAAACATACCTTTGCGTGAACCTATTCAAGGAAAAATAGTTTAAAGTTCCAACGATTTATTTTACGGCCAAAATTTAAGAAAGTTCGAAATTTGCATATAATGGCGGTTTTCGCGGCTTCAAATGTTCAGAATTTCACGCTTCTTTACGAAAACAGAGTGGGCGTAGAAACAATCTTATGAAAACAAAACTTTGCACAAATATTATTTTATTCTTATACTTTAAAATCGTGTAATAAGTTTCTTGAAGTTTTGTTTGTAGCTTTTAAACGAAGGGTATTTGTACAGCCGCCATTTGTGTCTCCTGGCAAGGGACAAATAAAGGCCAACTTTGACTTGTATAAATGGCCTCTGGTATATATCATTTGGTCAAAATATCTACACTAAACCTTGGTTATTGCTTTTTTTCACTCGAAAATTTATAGCTCTGGGAATTAAAATGTTCTCCGTCAATAAAATAAAATGTTACGACATGTAAGCGAGTTCAATTTTATGCAATTTACAAAGTTATTCTTTGGAAGTCAACGGTTTAAAACAGGAAACAACGACTCACCCTTACGTTCCTTCTGCTGCTATAGAAACCATTTTAACTTCCCAGTGTCCTTGTGAGCTGTTCTGTAAAATATTTCCAGTAAAACAGCGAGCATAAACGGCCATAAAATTTGACAAGGTCGACAATGTCGACAATGTTTATATTTGAGATGAGACACTGAGTGGCACACACAGTCCTGGCTGTTTTCATCGTCTTGCTCAGTCGAGAGTCCTTTAAAAGTATGGTAGAATATACGCTTCAAACCGTAGTAAATTAGTTTCTCATATCCATATGCCTCATGTCGACTCATGAGTAACTAAATCAGTCCCCGAACACTGAATAAGCAACTCAAATGACCTCTGAGGTCAGGAGGTCACGTGATATGTCGTTATGTTACTTTTCCCCGGTTTCACATTGCATACTTAACGACGTATTTTAGGACGTTCGCACGAAAATTTTCCAGTGGATAGATTTTTTAATTTTTACAGCAGTCAGATAATGAGTTACTTGTGTCAGAAATGCAAAAACAAAATGGGGGTCACCGACTTAGAACACTAGCTGATTTTGAAAATTCAGCATGGTTTATAGGGGTTTATAGTAAAAAATATCGAATGTGAATCAAAGGAGGCAAATGATGTTACTGGATAGCACCATCGCCTCTGGTTTTTAAAACAGCGACTATCCGGGCCAGATCTCCACACATCGTCAGTTACACGGACTAATATAAATAATCGGCCCTCGGCAGTGAATGCGTGATTTAGAGGGCCGTCGATTAAATCAGGAACATGGAACATTCCGGAACATTCCGAAACATTGCGTAATTATAATAATTATGAGAAAAATATGTAAAATTAAATTTTCAAAACTAAAATAAACAAAACTAAACTGGTATCAGCTCGAAAATGAAAAGATGTTATTGGGGATAAGGGAGTCGGTAGTGGAGGGGTAGGAAGCGTTGGGTTTTCATTCAACTGACTACAGTGAGTACAGACTACTCTTCTTTGCGGCCAATTGCTTCACGTCGCTTTACAGCACTGTGCTTTTCAACACAAACATGGACGATTTGGACGATGAATGCCAGGTAATTCATTGCGTCTTCTTTTTTGATCCCTGATTTCTTCAACATCTGAGGTGTTTGTCTAAGTATCATACAGTTGCTTGTTAAGTCAGTAGCCATAGTTTTGTCACTGTTCGGTCTTCATGTTTCTATTCTATTATCCCCAGTTTTCGCGCCGCTCCGCTAGGAACGTCTGACACTATGACCCGCCAAGCCTTTCTGGAAAAACGAGTAACAAGCAAGTTATTATTACTTAGTAGTAATGAAAGATTAGGGCAGCGCGTGCACTCGCACGCGCGTACTTCGCATGCCTGGTCTACTCTGGTGGTGTTCGAATGTCTCGATAGAAAACTAGGTTTGATCGAATGCCAGATAACGATCTGCACGTGAAGTTGGATTAGCGATGAATAGATTATAGCCTGCGGTAAAAGCTTTTAAGAGTACCGCTAATCCAACCCCACCCCACTCTCGAGAAAAGTAATTTTAAAAGTCGTGGCAGCTAATACTCCCGAAAGCAGAATGCAATCTGCATTTGTATTGAGAGGCAGTAGCCCGCGAGCAGGCATATATTGTAGAAGAGAAAGTAGGAAAGGAAAAAGGGAATTAGAAGTGCCACCCAAGCCTGTTGGCCGTGAAAAAATCTACCTGGACATACTTAGAAAGCCATATTAGCATTAAAACGGATGAACTCTGTGCTGCTGTAACTGAGGATCATGTATTAAATGTTTGTTTAATTTTTCATGCTGCTCTTGACAGATATCGCAATAACTTTATAAGGAAGTGAACATGTTTGATTTGTATTAACAAGCGCATCTTAAAACTATTAAGATTACAACTTTAACAAGTAAATAATAAATGTCTGACACTTTTTTTGACGCCTTCAACGACACAGGCAAATATTGAACTTCCTCAAGATATATGATTGTAAAGTTTTACAGTAATCAAATGAGATGGAATGTCTTCAAATATGGCCGGGATAGGAAATTGAACGGTAAATTTGGAAAGAAAATCTTAAGCCATATATCAGAAATTTCAGATTAGAAAAATAAAAGAATGAAACAAATGCAACTAAGCCTTTATTTATAAATAAGCCCTTCAAGTCTTTACAACGAGAGTTTCCTTCTCCTAAATTCAGACCATCTATCAAACATCAACCGAACGTGATTTATAAGATACCCTGCGCCGATTGTGATTGGTGTTATGCAGGCAAAACTGGCCGGTGTGTTGAAACTCGTAAGAAAGAAGATATCAGGAATGTCAAAACATGTACTAATGGTCAAACATTGCGAAACATGCGTGGTCATTCGACGATTGCATAGATTCTGATAATTCTAGTGTCGCCGACAAAGGCTTTTTTCGCATTAGAAAAACTTTGGACGCTTGGCACACCTCTGCAACGAAGCATGCTGGCAATAATTCTAAGCCGATTCCAAACCAGAATAGTATTCTTTTGTAAACAATAGTCACCTAATTTACACATTTTTACTTTCCTCTTGTTCTTCTTCTTATTTTTATCTCGCCTTTTCTTGCATATATTTTATCATTCTGCATTCCATTTTTATCCGTCGAAGGTTGTAGATTGACAGCCGAAAGGTCATGCTCTTTTTAAAAATTTTTAGCCAGGAAACATTTTTATCGTAATTTTGATTTCGTTAAAGTTGTTTCAAAAACGCTCGACCGAGCAAGAGTCTTAACTTTCACATTCTATTGTGGCGAGAAGAATGAAGCTTCTGAGAAGAGGATGATAGACCGGCTAGAAGTCAGTGAAACTAAACCTTAGCACCTCTTTACCCGTGACCAGCGCTTAGACAGTCCCGATATCAACGGTCCACCGCAGGCAGCGTGATTTTTTTACCATTATTATTTCCTAAATTTCTAGTTTTAGTTTGTTTAAGTATTTAATTATTCTTTCAATTCATTTTAAAATTTTATTTTATTTTTAATGTTTTTTTGCATATTTAGTATTTTTTTTTTTTTTTTTTTTACTATTTTTAACACTCCGCACTCCGCATTCCTCGTTTTCGGAACAGCCTTCAGATAACGCCTTGTCATAAAAATACACCGGTCATCTCTTTTTTGAAATTAAAGTGCGTCATGTAGTCTAGCGTCTTTAAATGTTTTTGTTCTTGAGAAGCAAACACATAAATCGATAATTTCTTGATGTTTCTTTGAAGTGCGTAGAAAGAAAGTAATTAGATTAACAAATCATCTGCACTTCCTGTAAAAAATCATGAAGATAATTAAAAAAACAACAACAAAATAAATTGAGGGAAAATGTTCAACAATAAGCTGGAGAAATTTCAGTCCATCGGTTGAGGGACTGCAAATTTGGAAATTAAAAGGTGGGCCTATCTTCACTAAATTTTCGATCGGAATAAAAGCGAAAAGTTTTGTTTGTTTGTTTTTTGGTGGCGTCATCCTTGTAAAGCATTCTAACGCCTTAACGTCAATGTTAATTCACACCAGAAAGGGATCACCTTGCTCTAACAATAGGTGATTGGCAGGTAACGTGCGGCAGGACGAGCTCATGGCGGCAATTGTCTTTTCAGTTTACCTCATCTTCCGATCGTGGTTGGTAAATTCAAAATTATTGCTCCATGTCTAAAAAGACCATCAAATCTCGTGTTACTAAACATAGTTTTCTTTCGCGTAACTAATTTTCATGGAGATGCTGGTTTATGCGAGTGAAATATGCCGAAAGTAAAGACAAAGTCCTGAGCACATTCCTAAAAACGGAACCACAGGCGAGAGCTCTGAGAGAAAGACAGTACAGTGAAGTCACTTTTAAGTTAAACAGCGTAATTTCATTAGTTAAGAAAAAAGTTTCACTAAAGCCAGTTATGTATTTCATTGACGCTTACTGAACAATTAAATGGTATTATTATATTTGTGATCATTTGTTTTTACAGTTGTGATCTTTACTACATTTGTGAGCAATTGTTATTAGACTTGTGATCTTTGTTACATTTGAGGCCTATTGTTATTACTCTTGTGACCTTTGTTATGTTTGTTACTAGTTAATACACTTGTGCCTTCACAGGGGTTGAGTAGAAAGTGCTCCTAATCCGTCTGTATTTGCTTACCAAACAGAGGTTTGCGTAGAGTGGCTACCCTTACAGGAGCCTGCCATTACATTTGTGCCTTCAACACACCGCCTCGTTCCGCCCTTAGAGACCAACGAACATTGTGGCGAAACCAGATTACTAGCGGTCTCCGCTTTGATACCTTAATAAATATGATATAAGAGACGGATAGGAAGAGCTGCCGGACCTTTAAGAACGCTAATGAGAATTAAAAACAAAAAAAAGAAAAAAACATCATGTTTACGTAGAACCTGCGACGCGCAACTCTTTAACTCTATTGGCATCTTCACAAAATTGTTTCGGGGTCGAATAAATAAAGCAGTGCTGTCAGAGTTTATATATCATCCAAGGGAACAGTGTTCCACTTTTAACCCAAAACATTCACCTTAAAGATTGCCCTCACATTTTGAGTTTTCATCCTCCACTTTTAATCTGCTTGGATGACCTTTTCGACCAGTGTTACACAGGCTGAAACAATATTAGATTTACTAGTTTTAAAATACGCAAAAAAATGTTGATTTCAATTAAAGGAAATGTTACATTGTAACAAAACAACGCATCTGTTATTGGCTGAGATTTCCGAACTAATAAGAAACTACACGTAAGGTGAAAATACCTTAATGTAACATATAAAAAGTAAATTAACTACCAAAAATAGGTCAATTGCGAGGAAATAATTTGAATATTGCCTCATTTTACTTACCGGATCCTATTGGAACTGAAGCTTGAAACTCCTGATATATTTCTTTCGACACCTGTTTGTTTACCCGACCAGGATTTTTTTAATTTTTTCGCTTCATCACTGTAAGATGGGTGAGAACACTGGACTTGAACTTCTGGTAATGTGTTGTTAATTGGTATCTGTGCTTTGGACATACGGTAATCCTTTCCCTGTCTTCCTCTGATAGTGAATGCAATCCGGCGCGATGAGAAGAACATCAGTCTCGTTAATTTGTGTCCCGAAGCCTTGACTTCGACTGACACCCAGATTAGTTGAATAATCTGTTAAATCCTTTCTGAGAAGTTTTAGAGGAATAACATAAAGCTCAATTGGCGCGTATGGTGTTGGACCGCACACACTGTCAGCAGCTGAAAATGAGCAGCTCATTTTGCGTTTTACATTACGCTCAGGAGGAAGGGGGTGACTCTATTGTTTTCCGGTATTGATTCGTGACCGACTCGTCGCAGCCATTGTGACGTCACATAGCAACGAGTGAGCGCTTCGAGTGGCCTATTCAGATTACGCCATTGAAGAAGGACGACAGAGGTTAACAAAGACAAAAAAACAAGCCTAATATCGCTTTTGTTCGCTAACTAAGTGTAGGTGTCTACAGTTTGTTGTTGCTTTTTGTCTGTGTGCATAATCTGTTTTAGCTTTAAGCGTGCGTAGTCGTGTATTCTTCTTGTTATTTGTTGCGGGTAAGTGGCGGGACCGCCATCTTGAAAACCGGACCAGAAAAATCAACGTAAAACGTTCGCGTTTTCTCTCTGAAAAGTGCTACAAATAGTCTTGTTAATAGGAGGTTTTATCCATTGATAATATACGTTTAATCTGCGTGTCTACCTTTCTCGATTGAACCGGCCGTTTCTCTCATCAATCCATTTGAGAGTTGTTTATTTCTTGATTTCCACCAAAATTTCCCTGCGATATGATCGGTTTATCTCTGTTTTGGAGCACCTCTGTTGGTAGTTATCAGGCCTTTGAATTCAATTCTTGGTGTTAGACTTTATTGGCCTTTTGTGCTGTAATTGTGTCCGCTGTACGGTAGAATTTCTTGGCTTTAATCGTAGAGCAGTTTTCTTTTCTTTTCTTTTCTGTTCTTTTTTTTTTTTTTTTTTTTTTTTGTGTTGGGTTTTGTTGTGAAGGTTTGTTGGCCTTGTTTTCTTATCTAGTTTTTTTCCTTCTCGGAACAGATAATGTCCACGGAAAACATAGAAATATGCCATTTTTTGGCACCAAATGAAGGCTACTTTTCATAAAACCTGCATTACCAAATAAAACATTGATTGATTGAATCCGTTTTCCCTCAAACACTGGAAGTCCATAAGCTTCATTCTCGTTCAGTGTGCTTAGCAGCTAAAAATCATCATCATCATCATCATTATCGTCGAATATTAACCCTGGATAACCCTTCAGTACAAAGTACTGTTATCAACAGGGTCCTGCTACGCTCTCATTCTGACCATATCTGGCCATACAAACCCTGCCTGTTCCATTTTTAATGGTTTTATTTGTAGTTAGTGTTATAGCAGTTAGGGCTGAAAACCTTAATATTGGCCTTAGAGAATTCGCCCTATTTTGCTTTGTTTTGTGTCTTCATTGGTCGATGTTCAGTTATCCTTGTGTACTGAAAAATGGTTGAATTTCACCACCCTAGCTTTCTCTTCACTATGGCATTAAAGTGAAAAGGTTGGTAACATTTATTCTGGTTGCTGATAAAACAGAAAAGTCACATTTTTTTCCTTCCCACCAAAGTATAACTATCTTAAATTTGAGATCTCCAATTATTTAACTTGCCAATTGATTTTTACTAGCAATCAAGCTGAGGTAAACCTTTACATGACTTTGTGCCCTTAAAGAAATATGTTGGGCAGTCACAATCAATGGAAGTTTAATTGGAGGTGTGGAAGGGCCCCTAAGGGGGTGCATAAATGAAGCAGGAACTTGTAAATTTGACAGCATGATTGAACAATATATGTGAAAAATATGAAGTTCTCATATGCATGTCTTGACAGGACAGGTGTTAAAGACGAAGGGTGGTGGGGGTGAAGGGGGAGGCATCCAGCCTTTAAAGGTTAAATGTTCATCAGAATCCTTAAGTAATACCTAGTGTGGCATTCTAAAAGGGAGTTTGTGCA